>NC_143487.1:59266385-59566385 GCF_027475165.1 Benincasa hispida | reverse complement strand
GAACTTGATATGTTTTTTTAAAATTCTCATCTTCCACCCATTGACCAAAATATTTGGATATTGCTTGATTTTGGGCAAACAAAAATTTTATTATATTATCATTATTTCTGTTGATCCCAAATTTTAGTAAAAAAAAAAAAAAAAAAAAAAATCTGACCTTCAAGTGACAAGAACGATAGGTTTGTAACTTGAAAAAGAGAGGATTTGTAAAATAAAGAAAAAGGACACTGATGCAGTGATGTCAAAGTCTGTATGAGAACTAAATAATAGAGAGAAGAAGTCTAAGTCATAATGGGGTATTTATAAGGATTTAATCTAAAGGTTTAACTTAAACTTTCTGAGATTAGGATGCCAGTTTTTTCTAATCCCAAGCAAGTTAGATCAAATCTTATTTTATCTCATTTTATCTTTGTTTTTTTGCTTTGTTCCATCAAGCCAAAATTCACTCTCAACAATTATAATGGTAAAATCAACTTTGAAAAAAAAAAAAAAGCCTAGATTATAGAAAACACAAGAGCGGTTTATTATGTTTCTAATTTTTGAACATTCAAAAGTTTCATTAGTACCCAAAATTAGAAGAAAAAAAAAGAGTTAAGAAAATATCCTTGTCATTAGTCTTTTTTTTGCAAAACCATTAGTAATTCTTCAAAGATGCCTTTGAACTTTTAAGAGTTTTATTAATATCCATGTGTTAAAAAAAATTCAAAAATACATTTGTTGTTAGTACATGGGCGGAAAACTATTAGTAACTCATTTTCAAAATTTTACTTAACTTTCAAAAATTGCATTAGGTATTTTAAACATAAATATAGAAATTTTCAACACTTGTGTACAATCAATTTCTTTGAAGTTATCTTGAATTGGAAAAAAGTCAAATTTAAACTCACGTAGATAATTTCATGATAACACCTTCAATGTGCTGTTTTATGCTTTGATTCATTACTCTCACACACTTTATCATCTATTTTGTAGAGATTGAGTGATTTAAGGACATTTAGAGGACATTGAAAAATTTAGGCTTTAATTCATATAGATACCCTAATAATAGCAAATGTGCTATTTTATGCTCTTTATTTAGGCTTGATTCATTAATGTCACATGCTTTATTGTCTATTTTGTAGAGATTGATAGATTTAAGGTCATTTGGAGCATCTTAAAAGAATTAAGATCAAATTGGAGTTAATCGAATTTAAATTGAGTAATCAAGTAATCGAGTCATGAAATTCAATAGATTCAAGGAGGAAGTGTCTAATGGAGAAAAATAAAATTGGAAAAGTAGATGAAACGACAACAGCCAGGGATGGGAGGATGGAGAAGAAAGAAAGCCATCAGATTTGTAAATACTAAAGATACTGACCAAATAAAATATTTTTCCAAACCTCACAGGCTAAAATGTTAAGTATGAAAATTCAAGAATCAAAATGATACTAAACTTAAACTTTAGCAACTAAAACTGCGACTTCAACTTCTTCCTTGATTGTATATGAGAAATTTAATCTAATTGCTATTTAAAATGTACTAAATAATTTGTTAATTAAATACTACGAATTAGAAAGCATTATTAAGTAAGCATATTATAGGTTTGAAGATCCTGCATATATATAGTATAATACTTTGAGTTTTTTTTTTTGTATCGATGATCCATTCTCAGTCTTCTAAAATGATTAATGAATTTACCTCAATAAATAAATGAAATCTAACATTCTGTTTATGTCAAAGCACACTATCACATTTTATATAGTATCGCATTAAAAATGATCATGTCTATTGTAGCCCTAATGTGAGGACTATATTTATTGCGATCTTCATTTTTCTCACTTTGTCATGCTTTTGCCATGTATATTGCGGTGAAGTGAAGAAAATTGAAGATCAGGATAGAGAAGATCATCATGTTAGGGCTATGCGATAGATATGATCATTCCTAACAAGATATTGTATGAAACATGGTAGTGTACTTTGACGTAACCATAAAGTTAGTTTTCATTTGTTTATTGGATGGTTCATTAATTATTTAGAGGCCAAGAATGACTCATGGTACAAAAATTTCTTTTATTTTTGTAAAAGAAAAGAAGATCCAATTGCAAAACGTTATATTGTGTATATAGATTTTAATCTCACATTTTTTTTTTGCTCAAATTTGTTTATTTGAATGAGTGGTGAAATTAGCATTCTTAGGTACTTCTGGAAAAAAAAAGAAGAATATTGGTAGCTAATTTTGATAATTATTTTGGTTGGATAATTTTTGTAAACAATCTATCATATGCTCTTAAGTTTTTGATTGTGTCAATTACAACATCCAATAATTTCAATACTAAATTTTTATAATATTAAAATATTTATAGTTGAATCAATTTAGACCCTTGATTAATTATTTATTACTATTCACCTAATTCCATTTAAATCAAATAAATATTATTAAAATATAATTATTCTTTTTCCAAAGTTAAACCAATTTCAACACATAATTATTGCTAAAGAAAGTAGAGGAAACAAAGGAAGACAAGAGATGAAAACAACCCCTCATATTAACAAAAGTTAGATACTAAGGTCCTAATCATTAGTTTTTGCTTTTAAAAATTAAACTTATACATCACTTCCACCTCTAAATTTCTTCATTTGTTATTTACCTTTCAATCAATGGTTTAAAAAACTAAGCCAAATTTTGAGAACTAATAAAAGTAAGCTTTCAAAAAGTTGTTTTGTTTTTAGAATTTAACTAAGAATTCAACTAGTGTACTTAAGAAAAATATAAATTAATGTAAGAAATATGGATGAAATGAGCTTAATTTTTAAAAACAAAAACAAAAAACCAAAGAAGTCTTGTGCACATGTGAAATTATATGTTAATGGTTCTAAAAAATATTTTGACAAAAATTCTAAATTAATTCAATTATGAAATTTTAGAGGAGTTTAATTAATACAAGTATTAGTTTTGGGTTACAATCTCAAAGTTTACATAACTTTTTTTTTTTTTGGGGGGACAAAATTAAAAGTTCATTATTTCATTATTAGACATAAATTCAAACTTAAATTTAATAGATCAATTAATTTTTGAAATTTTTTTACTTTGTCAAGTACGATATACATAAAATTGAAAGTTTATTATACACAAAATTGAAAGTTTTAAAACTTATTATATACTTTTAATAGTTCAAGAACTAAATAGATACAGTATCAAAGTTTATTGAATAAACTTGTATATATTATAAATATTATGATAATAGACGCCCATTAGATACTCTTAGTGTTCATTGACCATGTGTCATGTCCGCGTTTCCCAAAGTGTTATTCATGTGTCTCAACATTACACATTATTAGTGTTTATGTAATCCACCTTCTAGTTGCCAAATTGTCTATAAATAGTGGCATTTGGTGGGTTTTGAAACACACACATTGAGCAAAATCTATGAAAATTGGAAAAACTTGATATTTTAGAGAAATTCCTTATTTCATAGTTTGTTATTTTATTTATATATTATGTTATATTTATTTTAATATTATGTTATATTATTTTTTCTCCATACCCGTGTTATATTATATTCCTTATTTCACTATAGGTAGATCCTAAAAATATATCGATTTTTCTCTCTTCGTTATAATTGATAAATTAAATGTTGCTTTACATATTTGATATATATCAAATTTCTAATATAAATATAATATTTTGTAATAGTATTACTATGAAAATATTATAAAATTAGAATTTTTCGTCATTGATATTAATGACAATAATTATTTACTATGGGTGTTTTTGCCAAAACACACATGGATGCCATAAAAATGTGATCTTCAGAAAACAAATTTTCTTCCTAAAGCTCATCATAAATGGATGCACTTGAGGTTCTAAAATTTTAAGAGAAGACAATTTTCTACATTTAAGATATGCTCCTGCAGTAGCAATATCGAGAGAAGAGTTTTAAACAATATTTCGAACTAATTTAATGTCTTCTCGTGGCCAAACAAAACAACGAGTTATTGATGAAAAATCATGAATATGAACCAATTGGACCAACACCATTCCCTAATGTGAATACTGTGAATGTTAATGATCATGGTCGAGTTTGTGACCGTGGCAGAGGAAGAAATAATTATTATTTTCGTGGTGGTCGTTCTAATCATTCGAATTTCAAAAGAACCACATAAAATGAGGATTACAAAGAAAAAACTCCACAAGATAAGAGTTCAAAAAGTGTTGAAAATAAATGGTTCTGATGTAGAATGACTGGGCATTGGTCACATACCTATTGTACGTCAAAACACTTAGTTGATCTTTATCAAGTATCCCTGAAGAAAAAAAAGAAAAGAAAATTGTGGAAACAAATTTTGCATACCAAGATAATGACATATTTAACTCATCCCATATGACAAATTTGGATGTAGCGAACTTCTTTGAATCTCCTGAAGAGAAAAAATCGTTAGAATTGATGGAATATCAAGTGTTTCCTTTGACTTTGAAAAATCTAGATTTAATATTGTTTGTTTCATCACATGTTTTTTTTCCTCTCTCTTCTTAGTAGATGTTAACCTTTGTATATTCAAAGTGTTGTTTTTCTTATTGTAAATTATTTTCTTTTAGTGAAGAAATCTATATCATTTTCATATGTTGGGTAACTAAAAAATGAGTAAAGGAGATCTATGTCTGGCAAACAGTGCAACAACACATATAATACTTACAAGTAGAAAATATTTTCTCAAACTGACAATGCTAGAAGCAAAAGTCAATACAATATCAGGTTCTACAAACCTGATTGAAAGCTTTGGAAAAGAAAAAATTATTTTTCCTAGAGGAATAAAATTTACAATGGACAATGCATTGTTTTCTAGTCAATCAAAGAGAAATATACTTAGTTTTAAAGATGTACGTTGTAATGGTTATCATATTGAGACTGATAGAAAAAATAATATGGAGTATCTCTATATCATATCTACTATCTCATATGAAAAACGTATATTGGAGGAGTTGTCTTCTTTATCTTCTGGATTATATTATACTCATATACAAGTCATTGAAACATTTACAATTTGGCATGATAAATTAGGTCATCCAGAGTCTATAATGATGAGAAGAATAATTGAGAATTCAAATGAATACCCATTGAAGAGCCAGAATATTCTTCAATCTAATGAATTATCATGTGATGCTTACTCTAAAGGAAAATTGATAATTAGACCATCACCAGCTAAAGTGGGAATTGAATCACCTTCATTTTTAGAACGAATTCATGGTGATATATGTATACCTATTAACCCACCAAGTGGACCATTTGGATATTTTATGATATTAATAGACGCATCTAGCAGATGGTCACACGTGTGTTTATTATCAAGTCAAAATCTTGCATTTGCAAGATTACTTGCTCAAATAATTAAGTTAAGAGCATAATTTCCTGATTATACAATTAAAACCATTCGTCTTGATAATGTTGGTAAATCTACATCTCAAGCTTTTGATAATCATTGTATGTCAATTAGGATAATTGTTGAACATCCTGTAGCTCATGTTCATACACAAAATGGTTTAGCAGAATCATTCATAGAATGTTTACAGTTAATTGCTAAACCATTGCTTATGAGAGCTAAGTTTCCTACATCTATATGGGGACATACTATTTTACATTCATCGTCACTTGTATACATTAGAGCAGCAGTTTATTATAAATACTCGCCATTACAATTAGCTTATGACCATGAACCAAATATTTTTCATATAAAAATTTTTGGATGTGCAATATATGTTTCAATTGCTCCACCACAATGTACTAAGATGGATTCTCAAAGGAGATTAAGAATATATGTTAGATATGATTCTCCGTCAATTATCAAATATCTTGAATCCCCTGACAAATGATGTATTTATTGCATGATTTGTTGATTGTCATTTTAATAAGACAAAATTTCCAACATTAGGAGGAGATATTAAGAAGCTGGAAAAAAAATTACATGGAACACATCGTTGTTGTCTCATTTAGATCCTCGTACAAATCAATGTGAACCTAAAGTTCCGAAAATAATTCATTTGCAAAAATAGCAAATCAGTTACCAAATGCATTTATAAATGCTCCATTAAATGCAGTAAGTTATCACTAATGAATATGGGACACGTCAAAAGCGTGATAGATTATTCGGTTCTAAAGATAAAAATTCTCGAAAAAGAAATAGTCAATAAATGACTCAGTTAAGTAATGGATGTTCTAGAAAAAATCCTAGATATGAGTATTCATAAGGGTATTGAAGTAAATGAGGATAATAATGAGATCACAATAAATTATGAAACCATATAAGTTGACAACATTTTTGCATACAATATTACTCACGATATTATTTATGAAAGTGAGTATGAAAAATATCGACATAGAAAGGATTGAATTATTTGGAAAGAAACAATCTAATATAAATAAACTCATTTTTCAAATCGTGAGGACTAGTAGTCCAAACATCAAAGAATGTCAAACATGTATATAGGATACAAATGGAGTATTTGTAAAACAAATAGAGTGAAACCACAAGATATAAAGCGAGACATATCCCACAATAATTCTCACAATAGATTGGTATTGAGAAAAAATATTCTCTAATGGTCAATATACAATACCATGAGATATTCAATTTATCTGATTGTGTATGAAAAGTTCAATATATATCTTATAGATGCAACCATACCATATTTATATGAATCTCTTAATAATGATATTTATTTATGAAAATTCCTAAAGAATTAAAGGTACCATAATCTTATAATTCAAATATTAGAAAATATATATATATATATATATATATATATATATATATATATATATCATAGAGATTCTTACAAAATATTCATGACGAATGTGATGTAATCACCCCATTCAATATTTGTTGGTATGAAGGTACAAAAATAACCCTATTTGTCCATATCCTTTTATAAAGAAATCACAACCTGAGATATTGAACAAAAACTCCTGAAGAGATTTAAAAAAAATAGAATTTCTGAAGAAAGAAATTGAGATGATAAATTTTGCCTTAGCTTGCAAATAAAGCATAGAGCAAATGAAATTGCATCAATTTATATATTAAAGATCTTTTGTGGATTATGTACATCATTGAATACTCCTATGGTGGTTCATTCACTCGATGTAAAAAGGTTATATTATCTGATCTCAGAAAGATAATGAAGAATGTTAGGTCCTGAAGAACCGTAAATTTTGAGAAATAAGCACACTTATATAGCAACTAGTTTATGCATTGCATTTTGTAGTATCTTTCAGTAATTTTGTTACATATATATGATATTCCTCCAAAAGGAGGATATTGGAGTAGAGTGAAACATATGGTAGGTTTTATTTGAAAATTAGTTTACATTGATTTATTTTAATCTAATAAATCTAAGTATGATATAGTTGGTTGTGAAGATGCAGGTTAGTTATCTAGTCCATACAAGCTAAATCTTAAACAAGTTACTTAATTGAAGAAAATGATAACATCACTATACAACAAATTTGTTCAAATGATAACCTATCAGACTTATTTACAAAATTATTACCAACCGTAACCTTTGAGAAATTGGTGCACAATATTGGAATGCGACGACTTAGAGTCTCAAGTGATTTTTCCACGAGGGGGAGTAAATATACTGTATTCTTTTTAAGAGTATTATATTATATGAAATATGTACTTTTTTTTCTTCATTCGAATTTTTTTCCCAATGGATTTTTTTTAGTACGATTTTAACTAGACATATTTCATATATATAATGAACATCTGAGGAAGGAGTATTATAAATATTATGATAATAAATATCCATTAGATGTTCATACTTAGTATCTATCCATTTACTATGTGTCATGCTTTTATTTTTCAAAGTGTTGTTTATATGTCTCAACATTACACATTATTAGTGTCCATATAATCCACCTCTTACTTGCCACATTGCCTAAATAGTGATATTTGATGGGTTTTGGAACACACACATTGGGCAAAATCCATGAAAATTGGAGAAAGTTGATATTTTAGAGAAACTTCTTATTTCATATTTGTTATTTTATTTTATATTATGCTTAATTTATTTTAATATTATATTAATTATATTTTCTTCATATTCATGTTCTGTTTTACTCTCCAATTTCACAACAGTATCTTAATTTTTTTTTTTATAATTTTTTTAATGTATGTATTGGTTTTCTTCCTTATGTGTTGAATGCGTGGGCATTTTTATTGTTTACTTTGGGTGGTATCTTTTTCATTTTTTGTGGTTGGATTTAAATATTTATTTAGGCATTTTATATGGCTTGATTTTAAATTTTTGTTTAGTAGATTTTATTGATAATATATGAGCTATGAGGATGATGTGACATTTGGGTTGGGTTAACTAATAATGATATGATGCTAAAGTGAGTTTAATTTAAATGGTAATTGGTATGACCTTGTTCTCTAAAGGTTGAACATATAATTGTTGTAACACCTCATGCCCATGATTTGGATCGGGATTCAAAATTTGGATTCAATGCCTAATTGCTCTGGCATTCCGCATCATCCCCTATGACTTGACTACATCATCCTTGCTCTAGAAACCAACATAGTTCCTTTCAGTATGTTTTGTCATCACTCAGATGTTTCCTAGAAATTCATAGGAAGTCATGCCACATAAGATTACTCCAAGCTAAACACGTTTAACTTTGGTGTTCTAATGATTTTGAGCCATAGAAAAAGAAAGTGGACCTTGTTAATATATGTAGTAACTTTCAAATTTTTTAGTCTTTTCTTAACTATACTTTCGTTTCCTCAGGATCCCTCTTATTCGAATGTGTTCTCGGTTCATTTATATCTCCCTTCTAAATTCAAGGCATTACAATTATTTTACTAAAAAAACAAGTGATGATATGACACGACATAAAGAGAAATGAGTAATTGCAATGGGTAGCATTTATAGGGATAATAACTAAATGTATAAGAACATTTTTAAAAGATTGCAAATATAGCAAAATCTATCAAACTTTTATGGCTGATAGACTCTTACCAACAATATGGTCTATCACTTTTACATTATGCTATATCTGTTTATACTTTGAATCTTGATTACTATATTTGCAACTGTCTAATATAAATTCTAAATTCACCAAAAATTTCAATGAGATGAGTTGGCAAAATACATTATAAATTTTTTCCTTAAAAAACACTTTAAACTAATTGTTTTCTTGTCTCTACACACTTGTTTATTGTTCCTTCAAGTTACGTAGTACCAAACCATCCTTTATTAATCTAATAGGTTTCACAATCATCAATATTTAACGTAATAATAATAAGTTACGAACTTATTAAAATATTTTTTAAGTTAAATTACAAATTACAAATTAATGAAACAATATGGAGTGCATAAACTTATAGGGTTTTTCTTTTTCTAATGGATATAATCAATAAAAAAAGATTACAATATTTTATTTGACCTTACAAGATAACGTGCACCCCTTAATTAAACTAAACAAGCTTACTGGTTCATCTATGATTAGTTAAAGATAACACAAGAAAGCTTCAACAAATGTGCTGCCGAGTAATTATTAATTAAGCAAGCAAGTTGTTAGCTCAAGTCAATTCAACTTCTCCATACCTTAATTTTTTTTTTCCTTTCTTTTCCCAATATGTTAATGTAGGAAAATCGGAACTCTAATTTTGAAGTTGATAGCTTAAACATAATGTGAATTGAGCTAGACTTATTTTAACATTTTTTTCACTTTATATTTGAGACATTATCGTAAACCATATTTCCTATTTTATTGTAATTCCTATTGTCACATTTTAATATTTATGTTGGTTTTTTTGTTGGGTGTTTTATTTTACCACTTTATAAATTATATTATTAGCATACTTTAAAATTTCAAAATTTCGATAGGTTTGGAATTTTAGTAAAGGTACTTCGATTTTCCTCAATTTCCCAAAATTTTGCGAAATTTAAAAATTTTCATTGAATTTTTTTTTACCAATTAGCTATGCTAGCTCGGGGAAGTGCAAGAAAAGTTTTTTTCCCCTTTTTTTACCACACATAATATTTATTTTCAAGAAGGCATTTTTATTCAAATATTTCCATTGAATTTTTACATCATTTCACCTCAAATTTGAATTAAGATGAGTTCTCTAATATTTCTCTCATTTTCTCTCAAACTCTATTGGCTCATAGAGTTCTTTTTTTCTTCTTTATTTTCCATTCTGTTATGTTATGTTTAATACTGTGATTTTTCTATTCTTATTATGTTACATTATGTTAGTTTAATGTTATATTTATTCATTTTTTGTATCATTTTATTTTCTAATAAATAATTTACAATTATTTTATATGCAAATATTTCATGTCCTTTAATTTTTTAATTAATTTCCAATATTTGATATTACTTTGTAATTATTTTGTACATTTTTTTATTTATGCTCTCACATCGACATTTATATAGATATTTTACAATATATATCTAAGTGTTGTCTTACTTATAGGAATGATTAATAAAAATGGTCTATTATGGTCTAATTCAACCACAATCAAAGTTTCATTAACTAATTGTAACAATTTCCATCAATCTCCATCAAGTTTCTTAAAATTTCTATCGATATCGATATTTTCATAAAATCGAGGTCTCGATATTTCCATCATATTTCGAAACTTTGGTTACTAGTATATGATTATATACGTCAATGGATGAATATTATAACATTTTACCAAAACATAAAAGATTTGAATCTTCTACATAATAATTGAACTAAAAAAAAAAAATAAAAATTCTTGATTAGCTTAGTAACAGAAAAGACTTATGAAATTTATATTTTGTTTCAATGATATAATTAAACTTTCAAAAGTTTCATTATTATCCTTAAGCTTTCCAAACAAGTTCAAACATCTTTATCATTACTAAATGGATAAAAATTGTTTATCCATACCCGTGAATTTTGTGCCTTATTTTAATACTACCCTTGAACTTTCAAAGTACCATTAATATCATTAACCTTTAGAAAAAGGATACAAATGTCCTTATGATTAGTATATAGATGAAAATTGTTTATCCATATAATCCATCCCCTCCCTCTTGAATGGATTGAACTCTTTATCTTACAGCAAAACATGAGTACATTGATTTTATTTAGAATTTCTCACAAAAATAAACGATTAAGCATTATGTACCTCAAAATATATGGAGAATTTTCTAGCAGGTTTTTATCTCCATTATTCCCAACTTCAATATAGCAAGATCTCGTTCTCCAAAAAGATTTCCTTACTATGACCAGAACTAAGACAAAAGCTCATGGAAGCCTCTTTGAAAGAAAAGGAAAAGGCTGGTAGAGAACTCTTCTATGAGAATTTGGGAGAATTCTCCAGAGAAAATAACTCTTCCTAATATCCTATTTAGAGATTGGAGAATGGAAGAAGAAGATTGATCGACCACAAACTTGATGTCTAAAACTGAAAACCTTTTAAAATGTAAAGTTTCAAGTCTAGTGCAAGTATACATTGTCAAACAAGTAGTCATTGAAAAGTATTATAAGAGTATCGTGTCCCGAGGAAATAGATGTTACAAAAATTTTTGAAGATGAGTAAAGATTTTTATCAAGTAAACAATCTCAATAAGCGATGTAAAAATAGTTTTGGAAGGGTGTTTGTGTTTGAAATAAAAAGATAGTAATGGTAAAAGAGGTATTTAAACATGCTCATGCCTATTGGAAAGAAGATATAATCTATCATGCAATTACAATTTTGACTCAAATTGAAACATGGTTAACTAGGTTCAACATCTCTGACCTTTTATGAATTATCTTTAGGTGTCTAGTCATTAAATCTATATGCCTATAGTTAATATGAACCTTTGAATAAAACCACAATCCTTAAGTTCTAAAAATTTTGCCCTATGTCAGGGTCAAAAACAAAATCTTATTTCTAAGCTCTTTTCTAAGTTCACTTTTGTTGGAGAATTTATTTGATTGGCTTTATATTTTTCTAAGGCCTTAGTTTTTATAGATGTATCAAAAAATGTCTTAACATCGGGCTTTGACATCATAATATTTTCCTGCATATTATTTCTTTTCTTATCTAACGGCAGATTGTTTTTGTCTGATATTTTCCTTTAATGTGGCATTAATTATCTTCTCCTATTTGGGAGTTCTTTTCTTTTCTGTTTTTTTTTTAATAAAAAATGTGGTTTATTAAGAGCCATTTTATAGGAAGCCGAATTGTATTTTTTTAGAGTAAAAAGATATTTGTATCTCAGCCAAACTGTTCTACATTGTGTACTTGCTCATTATTCATTGTTCCACTATACAAGTTCTTCATCCGTTGATTGCAACACTGAAGATTAGCATGACTTAGGGGGAGCCTAAGCCTTAGCTACCAGAGAAGGGATCCTCAGTTTTAGGGGGAACCTAAGACTCAACTTCAGAGAAGGAGTTCTTCATCTTAGGGGGATCCTAAGATTCTTGAGTGAAGGGAATTCACTAACTTGAAGGGAAGATATCATCGTGAGAGAAGTCTCATCACTAATATCATCAAGCTTAGAGGGAGCCTAAGTACATTTGAAATGGAGTCTCAAATCTAGGGAGAGCCTAGGTGACTTAGGAGTTGAGATCTACGTGAGCCATTGTAGTAGTTGGTGTATTACAGATAAGTACTGCATTGTAAATTGCTTAACTCATCAATATTAGTAGATATCTTTCTTGGGCACATTGCCCCCCAAACATAGGTGGTTTATCGCCAAATTGGGTTACCAACTCTTGTGTTCTTTTACTTGTTTTGTTTATTGTTACAACTCTTGTTAATGCTTTCTGTTTAACATTTAGATTTCGAGTGGCAAATCACTCTAACGCTTTTTCAATTGGTATCAGAGCGGGTTACCTTTATCTCAGGTATTTCAATCATGGATGGGATAAAAAAAATGTGGCACTACCACTCGTCCCCCAGTTCTAGATGGAACTAACTATTCATATTGGAAAGCATAAATGACTGCCTTCCTTAAGTCTATCGATAGAAAAACATGGAAAGCAGTGGTTACTGGGTGGACTCATCCTACCATCAAAATTGATGATGGGAAAGAAATCTTAAAGCCAGAGTCACAGTGGTCTGGAGAAGAAGATAAAGCTTCATTGGGAAATTCTCGTGTCCTGAATGCCATATTTAATGGTATAGATCGCAACATATTCAAACTAATTAATACTTGTGTCTCTACTAAGGAAGCATGAGAAATTTTGTCTATTACATATGAGGGAACTTCTAAAATCAAGATATCAAGGCTACGATTGTTGACATCAAAATTTGAGAACCTTAGAATGAATGGTGACAAGTCCATTGCTGATTTTAATGTCAAGCTGTTAGACATTGAAAATGAGCCATTCACTCTTGGAAAGAAAATCTCAAAAGAAAAATTTGTCCGAAAGGTGCTTAGGTCTTTACCTAAGAAATTTGATATGAAAATTACTGCAATTAATGAAGCTCAAGACATAATCAGGCTGAGACTAGATGAACTGTTTAGTTATTTGCTTACATTCGAGATGTCCTTGGATGGGAAGATCGAGAAGAAAAATAAGGGTATTGCTTTTCAATCCTTTATTAAGGACGAACTTGTTGATCATAACAGAGAGTTAGCAACTTCTCTTGCTGAATCTATATCTTTATTGTCAAAACAGTTTAACCATGTTCTCGAATGGTTTGGTAAGAGGTATGCCGCGTATATCACCTGCAAGTCTTGTGGCTCTTTCTCCCCTAATCAGACCAGACATTAGAACAACAAGATGGAAGACAAAAAGTTTAGTCCAGTTGGGTCTAAAAAAGAAAAGCATATTAAGTGCAGAGTGTAGTGGTTATGGTCACCAGGTTGAATAACCCTAATTTTCTTAAGAAATAGAGTAAAGGATATGTCTTAACTTTGTTTGATACTAAAATAGAAGATAGTATTGACTCAGAGGAAGTTGTAAGAGATCTTGTTAGTAACATTTTGTCAGACACCTCATCCTACGAGGTTTCTGAATATGACGTTTATGCGAAAAGTCTTTTGATGCTACGAGTCCTGAAGCATCATATCCTTCGTATCATGCTCTCTTTCTTAAATGGCAAGAAGATTAGAAAGCCCTTGATATACAAAAAGAAAGAATGGAGACTGATTGCTGATAATCATAGGTTGATGTCTACTATTGCAAAATTGAAGCGGGAACTTTCACAGGTTAAATCTGAAAAAAAAAAAAACACTATGAGCAAGAATATGAGAATATTGTACACTAATATTGAGACTCTTGAGAAGATTCTAGTAGAAGGAAAGGCAACAAATAATAACTCTGGACTTGGTTTTTCAGCAAGTAGTAGCCAGTATAATAAACAGTGTAAAGGGAAGCAAAAGATTGAGTTTGTTAGAGCTCAAGATCCAGAGTTTTATGGTGTTACAGAATACCCCTCTTGCAATCCAATTGAGAAAGGTAATCGTGTATTTAGGCAGAGATGGATTTGTCACTATTATGGTGAAGTGGGTCATAAATGTCCTTTTTGCTATCAGTTATTGAAAAATCTTCACAGGTCCTCTTTTCTCAAAAAGGTTACGCACTTCTCTCAGAATTACAGACCTCGACAGAGTATGATAAAACAGGTGTGGAGGGAGAAGAATACTCATAACAGATGCAATGTTTTCTTGACCTCCCTCAGATCGTCTACCAATGATGATTGCTACTTTGATAGTGGTAACTTACATCATATGACTAGTGAAAAGAGCTATTTATCTTATATCAAATCTGTCAGTTCCGGAAAAGTCGCTTTGGTGATGATGCGAGTGGTAAGATCATTGGAAAAGGAACTCTGAATTATCCAAGTCTTCCAAAATTGAATGATGTAATATTGGTTGAGGGGCTTACTACTAATCTCATAAGCATCAGTAGGTTGTGTGACCAAGGTCTTAACGTGAGTTTTACCAAAGACAAATATATTGTTATAGATGATATCAATGTTCTAGTCATGAAAGGTACACGCTAATCCGATAATTGTTATTTGTGGAGTTCTGATAATTCTTTACAGGTCTTTCTTCTCTTTAGGCAAGATGAAGCTAGTCTATGGCCGAGTCTATCGTATTTTCAATAAATATACTCGCACAGTCATTGAGTCCATTAACGTAGTAATTGATGATAATGTCGCCTCTTTTGATTCCTCTTTTATAGCTGAAAAAGACTTCTCCTCGACTTAACTTGTCAATACTGATGTTCCTAACATTTATTTTGACAAGCCCTCTGATATGAGGTCGAGTACTCCAGTGGAAGTCATCATGGATATTTTTTAGCAGACAAAGAAGTAACAAACAACCTTCCAATAGGGTTCTTAAAAACCATCATTCTAGTAACATTATGGTGATCTTAATTGTAAACACTAGAACTTATTTTCCCTAAGTAGTTATGCTTGAAACATAATTTGTTACTAATATTTATGGCTGTTAACTTAATTGCATAACATGTTATGGATGTTGTTAGTATGTACAAGTATTAAGGGAAAGAAAATATTCTAAGTGTATGTAAAGGGGACCTAGGCGTAGAGTAAACTAACGCAAGGAAATTTCTTAAGTGTTAGGGTATCGAGAGGAAAAGTGTTTGGCTTAGAAGTGAATAAATTTTCTAAGTATTAGAACTAGAAGCTCTCGAATGAAGTGGAGAGGTATCAACACTAGTAGATTTGGAAGGCTTGTGGAGTTAGAGCCATGTCATGCATTTAGGGACCCAAGTGGAAATGAAAGGCTAAGCGTGGCAAGAGGCGTGTGTTGAAGGCTATGTTAGAGGTTAGTTGGGCTACCGAGTGTTGGTGTTGGCCGTGGCTAGCAAGAGGCATGCTATGGCTCAATAACGGTTAGCTTGGACAAAAAGAGGAGACATACGAGCAACCAAGTGCCCAAGGCAAGTGCTGAAGGGGCGCCATGACAAGGTGTTGGGCATGGGTTGCGAGGCGTGCCTTGGCTGTGAGGACTAGAGGTTAGAGGCTAAGTGTGGGCTACTTGTAGTTGTAGGCTATGGCATTGACTAGTAGCTTAACATTGGAGGAGCATCAAGCATTGATGTATGGATGTCAAGTTAGGTTATATTGGATAGATAAGGCGTTAAGAAGGCGCCTAAGGTATGGCGATGAGTGCGTTGGCTATAAATGTGCGTTGAGAGAAGGGTTGAAATGGATGGAGGCCTTATGCATTAGAATGAAGGAGAAGAACTTAGTTTAAACACTCGTTTAGATGGCTAAGTGGCGCTATTAAAGGCTTAAACATAGGTTAATAGTGTTGGGGATGACGCCCTAAAGTCTTGTGTCCTGTAGTTTGTAAACACAGTTTGTACGAACACTTGTGATGTATAATATATGATATTTACTTCACTTCTTGACTTTGCACATTGGATGTTTTATTTGCTTTACCACAACCAATAAACTAAAATCCCTGGTTGTCATAATGTAACTTAAGCATGTATGCGGTGACATACAAGTGGATCATGTCTTAAGTGATAACCAAAATGGTCTGTAGTATATGGATAAATGAGGGAAACCTTATCTTGGTAACGCTACGGATGCGACCTGCTTTATGGAATGGTTACAAGTGTTGTGACTTGCCATAGATGGTCTGATCTTGATCATTTGTGTTGGGACATGTAAGCGGGGGCATCCTATCCAAAGAGTTTGTATAAGACCTGACCATGAAGTGTTAATGTCTCGTTATATAATGTCGTTCATGACAGAGACTTCACTTCACTAGGATGACCATAGATAACATGACCTCAATCCTGAGTGAGTTAGAAACTCCTGCCTTTGAGGACGGTCCTATGATTTGCCTGGGTGCGAGTGGCCAGGTCACTAACTCAAACCTACCACTTTGGTGATTCGTCTAATTTGGGAGCTGGGAACACAGCTACACAAGATGGAATTCACTCATTCCCCAAAATAGGGGTAAGTAGATAGATTGCTCCCTTAAGGGCTGATCCCGGGGCTTGAACGATGTGGCGCCACATACCTTCTCTTGGCCCGGGAGGTGTTCATACATAGTAGGACTATGTTGTATTGTTCATTAGAAGGATCAGTGGTACTTAAGGAGTAAGATGTAACTATAGAGGCAAAACGGTAAATTGGTTCAACTGTAGTTACGAGCATTTGTGAAGGGTTATCGTACTGATGATTGGTTATATCCAATGGACACAGAAATATATCTATGGTAAGAATAGTTCAACTGTTGGTATTTAGTGAAATGTCTGGCAATTAACGGATGGTGGATCTCGTGGGCTAAAAAATTTAGTCAGCTATTCACATACCGTTGGAGCTTTGAGCCATAGGTCTATAAGGTCCCCTTGATAGCTTGGATTCAAGTTGAGAATCAGTTTTTGGGTCAGTTTGAAATCTTCAAATTGATAAGAGGGAGTTCGATTATATATGATATGATTGAACTAGTTAATTATATATGATATAATTGACTTTGTGTATGAGATACATTAATTGGAGGAAATTGGATGTAAATATGATTTATATCTAGTAGAGGAGAAAACACTGTGGTTGATATGTGATATTAAACTATAGGTTAATGAATATAATATGATTATATATATTATTTTATTAATTGGATAGTTATGGGATTATTGGCTGTCGTTTCTCCGTAACCATATGTTAGTGGGAAGTTTCATTCAATTTTCATAACTGAAGAATAAAATGAAATTTGTTTTCATTTTGAAAAAAATACGATTAATAGCTCATGGTGTGTTTTGCTTTCTATCGCTTAGTAAATCAGAGCCTATACAATAGCTTGTGTTTACTAAACGATCGCTTACACACGCATGCCTTCTACTAGACTATCACTTACCTTTTCCTAAACGATCGCTTAGCGCCCGAGCTTTACTAAACGATTGTATAGACGATTGCTTACCTTTTACTACACGATCTTGTACTTTGTGAAAACAATCAAGCATCTTGTCTATACGATAGACGTTGTCTTCTCCCACTTGCTTGATCGTTGTATACGATATCTTTTCCTTCTCATCTCTACCAAATCCGAACAGAGCCCACTCTTTGGATTCTCACTTTGAGAATATCGAGGGTTCGAAGTGGTGGTGTCGTCCTTATCTTCATCTGTTCATGTGGAGTTCGTTCGTGGTAGATGATCGGGTGTTGCTGAAAGATAGCTTGTTATTTTAGCGAGAGCGAGAGCATCCATTCGTGGAGAGAGTGAGATTTGTCGAGAAGTAAGTCTTCAATTGGTAAATTTTCTTGTTCTCATATTGTTTATCTTTAAGCATGCCGGTAATTTAGTAGTTTAAATGCAAATTTATATGTGTGAATGTAAATGTGGTAATTCTATCATAATGCTTTTAGAAAGATCTGTTTCCGCTCAGAGGTACTCTTGTATAAGAGTTTCTTCAAGTGGCCTAGGTGTCATCAATTTAGACACCTTAATCATGCAAAACTTAATATAAATAGAATCTGTGAAGAAAGAATTAGTTTACCCAATTTCTCTTGTGCTTAAGGGAAGAAGCTGCTGCCTAAGTGAAATTCAATCGACAAAGAAGGTGGTCGTAGGCTGCCAAGAAGAAATTCCCACAAGATGGGGCTAAAACTTGAAGAATATGAAGAGTGTCCTAAGTTTCTCAATCACCCAAGTAAGCTGAAAATATTGGGGAATTTTGAGCTCACCAAGCAGAACTGAAAGCTCAAATCTTAAGGTAAGAGAGTTAAGATGATAGAAAGAAGTTCTTAGAAGGAAATTTTGTAAGATAATGTCTGGGTTTTAAGTTATAAGAGCAAAAATTTGAATATGGATAAGTGTTGTGATGAACAAGCAGGCAACTGCAACCGAGGGACAAGCAAGCAGCTAGCCTAGGTAAGAGTACACGTGAGCTTGTATGGGCATTGGCGAGTATGTGTGCGGGATGACACATTGAGGTTGTACGGCGGAAGGGTACCATCGCCAAGAGCGCACTAAGTCTAGCACCAACGAGTGCCTAACACCTCGGTAAAATGTGCGTATCCTAGCACCAACCTAAATGCCCATGCACGTGTGTCTAACGCCTAAGTGACAAAGTTGCAAGTTGAGTGGCTAAGTGTTGGGTGAGGTGTTGGTAGGACGCCAAGCGTTCGTAAGTTTGTAAAGGAAATTCTAGGTAAATAATTAAGACTTAACACTATAGTTAAGCTCAAAAGGGAGCCAGTGTTGATAACCAAGGGTACTAATCCATGTCATAGGGCAAATGCAATTGGGAGAAGCTTATAATCCTTGAGGGATAGCACAAGACAATGAGTGGCTAGTTTTAATAAGGATTTACCTTAACTTAATTTCCATGATTTATATTACAAGTTTTTTATGATGATTCCAACACATGATTACCTAAAGTATAATGTGTTTACCTGTTTATAACATGATTTTGATAAGTGCATGCTTTGACATGAGATAGCCTATATTGTTTGGACGCATGGTTCTTCTTTTTAAAAGATTAGAGCTTTAAGTAAAATGAAGCATGTCTTTTTAGTAAGCTTTGTGCCAAAATTTCTAAGCATATCTATTTGATTTCGAAACATGTTTTAAGTCCAAAGTATGACAAATCTTGAGAGAATTTTAAGAAACATGCTTGAGTGTCATGATTGAACCCATGCATTATTAAGCATTCCTAAATATGAGTTATTTCCTATGACTATACTATTTCCGAGTTATGTTTTCAATGGAATGCTTAATACTTGAAATACTATGATTTTAGCTTAATAGCATGTTTTAAATATTTTTATCAAATGACCCCATATCGAAGGAGATGAAGGTATTCGAGTCCTCTGATACCTAAGGAGATGACGGTGTCCAGGGTATACATACTACTAATAGTCTTTAAGGGATATCTACGTGCTCGTATGATTAGTATCGAGATTACTCTACACCAGTTAAGGTTATCGATGTTGAGTGATCAAGCAAAAGGGATCTCTCTCAACTAAGGCAAAGAATAATGATTAGTTTTCAAGCAAACCAACGATGTCTGAGCTTCTAGGGTTTTAGAAATACTCACAGTAATGTTATATTCTTTTATGGAAATAGTATTGCTTCTTAACCCTGAGATATAGAAATACATGCTTTACTTAGTAAACTATGCTTGCATATCATGTTCTTTATGTAGGTATGTTTGAAAGTCACTCACTGGGCATTTTCAGCTCACCTTTTTCAAATGTTTTCACTTTCTCAGGTACTGGCCAATTCCTCAATGTTAGTTGATTTGCTAGTCTGCCACAAAGCTCAAAGATCTCAGAGAATCAGAAGCTTAGGTGGTTCATCATGTTTTGTTTAAGTATTAAGACTTTCATGTACATATTAGGGGTAAAGGGTAGAACCCTAGATGGTTTTGTTGTAATATAACCCATGCGTAATTGTTCTGGTTTTGTATATAAGTTTGGTAGTGTTTTTGTGTGATAATAGAGTTGGTATACTTGTAAATATGGTTGAGGATGTGTGGAGTTGAGGTTATATATATATGTACATTAACTGCTTATCAAGTACAACAGACGTGACGAAAACAAGTTTCAACAGTAGGTAAGGTTGTGGGTGTTATAAGAGGGTTGACATCTACTATCATCACATCTCTTTCCAGATTAAGAAGGTAGTCTAGAAGGGGTGTGACAAGTTGGTATCGAGCATAAGATTTTGGAAAAAAAATAGGATCATGCATTAGATTAGGGGCATGTGAATATTGTATTGTACTTAATGATTGTGAACTATTATAGGAAAGATGCCTCAAAGAAGTGGCAGACTAAGTAAGCAAACGGCAGATGGGGATTGTGACCCTACCAGAGAACCCGTAGTACAAAGGGATTAATACCTCAATAGAGAACCTGAAGTACGTGGGGACTATGACCCTAATAGGGAACTAATAGCACGGGAAGCCACATCTGAGGGAGAGTTTAGCACCCCTCAAGATAAAGCTAGCCCTAACATAGAGGACAAGGTTTTTTTTATAGGATAGCATAAAGGTTAGCAGCCAGTGTGGGTATAGATGGATCTAAAGAAGAAATATGGAATAGAAAGAATGAAAACACTAGGAGCAATAACATACTAGGGTACGATAAACCCGACAGATTTTGAGGTTTGGCAAATTTGATCAAGAAATGTTTTCGTGTGATGAGGTTCCTGATGAATGAAAGGTCGAGTTAGCTGTATTTCTGCTTCAGGAGAGGGCAGAGAATTGGTGGAAATTCAAGGAGAAGCAGTAATGAAGTTATAACATGGGAAGAATTCAAGAGGGTCTTTGAAGACAAGTATTACCCCAATTCATTTCATGAGGCGAAGAGAAATGAGTTCTTGAAGCTGGTCCAAGGCTAGATTTCAATAGTAGTATATGAGCAGAGATGTACTGAGCTATCCATGTATGCTTATACTATTGTAGCTGAAGAGAAAGACAAATGCAAACATTTTGAGAATGGATTAAGGAACGAGATTCGGACTCCAGTGGCTGCCATAACTAACTGGAAGGATTTTTTGAAGGAAATCGAACACGAGGATTTCCATGAGCAGCGGAAGGATCATTCCAAATTACAATCATATATGAACTTTACAATTACAATCACAAATGGAAACATACGGCTATGCTAAAATACAGAAATTACAGCATGCTATACAAAAGATCAAGGACAAGAGCAACACACTTTTGTAGACTTATCTTTGAGTTCCTTGATCATGAATGCTCGATCACAACAACATATTGATGCGTTGTGAATTGTGATGCAATTATGGTGTGAGTTTGTAGTGATTTGTTATGCGGTGAACATGCAAGTTTTCCTAATAAGACCCAAGTATAAGCCTCACTAGGTTACCTGGTAAGTCCAGGGTCAAACACAGGGACTACTGAGTAAATATGCGACAGTTATTTCGATTCTCTTGCGGTGGTGAAAATAAATAAGTTGGATGGTGTTTTGATTAAGAATATTTCCTATGCGATGGAGTTTGAACACAGAGTTGATGAAATCAAGAGTCACAATGAGTATGCGACGAAGGAGTTGAGAAGGGGTTTAGCTAACACTTCCTAAGATTATGCACAAGTTATGCGATTATACTACACACAAATAACAACACGTCATTTCTCAACGCAAATGCCATAATTCCTATTTCTAGGACGCATGTGAAGTATACAGAGAAGTCGATAGGACTTATGTCTAAGCCTCTATTATTGTCTATGCAATGATGAATATTGCACACATAAAACGAGGTGACCGCATATTATCATATCTTATTTCTAGGGCGCATGCGATGTGTAAATAGCAATAGAACTTATGTCTAAGTTTCTATTTCTTGTTTATGCGGTTCTAATCCGACTCTCTCAAACCTAGATTCTAATCTGACTCTCTCAAGTCTAGATTCTATCTTAGACTACTCTCTCAAGTGTCTCTAAAGGGTGAATGATGCATACATAAAACAAGATGATCGTATAAAGTGTAAATCTTAAGTCATGCTAGCTAAGTACTTCTCAACCCATTAGAAAATTTAGCTACTCATGCGCGAAGTGTGGAGAAATTGAACATGGATTGAAATGAGATTTCCATTTTCTATAAATAAAGTGTTGAATACAAAATAGCAAATAGAATTTAGAGATAAAAAGCCCAGTAAGCAATGTCTTGCTTCCCGTGGCCTTTTATACTGTCTTTTTCACTCCAACTCTATCCAGATTCTCGAAAGTGTTGGCCCTCTCTCCCTTTGTAGCGCTTTCTGGCAGTCTCTCGATCTGTCCAGGAATGATCTCTCGGCTTCTTCGACTCCTTGCTCGTCTTCGTCCTTTAAGTATGAGTATGTATGTGAACAGACTAACGACTCTATAACTTGTATATATTCTATCTATCCTTTGTTGTTCCTTTTACACTGGTGGCCTTCGGTATTTATAGAGCTCAAGGTGAAGCTGCCTTCCTTTCTAATGATTGCAATGATGGGCGGTCATTAAATCTCCTACTCTGATGTGCCGATTAATGGTCACTAAGAGTTGAGTGTACTTGCTACAGTGTGGTTTTAATGACTTGTCAACTAAATTCGGATTCGATCGTCATCAGCTTTCTGTCCCATCATGGTTTATTATGTTGTCACCTTGATGCGCCGTCTTTATGCGGCCACCTTTTTTAGCAACTTCTCATGATCGCATACGATTGCATGACTTTGTGATCACAATCTTCAAGCAAGCTGGTGCCTAATTCCTTTGGATTGCAATCTTAATTGCGCCAATGCATTTTTCCTGCACAAAATAAGTAAATTAACTGCTTTTATGCGATGGGCGCATGCGATCACAATTTCCTTAGTTAGTGCTTTTGGACATGATATTGCATATTTTTACCATCACATTTTCTCATTGTTTTACTTATTTGAGCTGTAATAACGTGTATTTCTACTCGTTATCACACAACAACAGAAGAACGCTCGTCCAACATGACCGCTACATGCATGAACACTGCGCACTCAAACTGAGCGATTGCCAAGGTCACGAACACCCCGAACACCACGAACGGCCTCCACAGAACCTCGACAGTGTCGAGTTGATTATGACACCACCAAGAAGGTTATCTTGGTATTCTCGGTGTAAGAATCCAGAGGGTGGGCTCTGTGTGGACTTGGATTTGAGGCAGAAAACAGAAGGAAACACAATCGTGTAAATGATTGAGTAAGTGGGAGATGGAAGAACTTATCGTATAGGACGATGCCCAATCATTTAGGAAAAGCTATGCGATCGTCTAGCAAAAGCTATGCGATCGTTTAGCTCATTGCTTAGCTGAAAGTCTATCGCCTAAGAACACTCCACGATCATTTAGCTAACTCCAAGCTATCGCTTAATAAATCTTATTTACTCGACAACTTCTCCGTGAGTAATTTCCAAGATTGAAAATCTTAAAAAAAAAAAAAAAATCTTTCTTACAAAAATTAGGAAAACATTTTTTCTTTTATCTCACGGTTACTATAAAACCACCAATAACCTCCCACTCAATTGGTTATTAGAGAAAAAGAGATAATTATCCAATAATTAATATTATTATAAATATAAATGATAACTAACTGGTGACGAAAATTAGTGAACGCAATTATGCGATGCATGTCTTAAGGTTATGCATTGATACTCATGCGTCGGTGGTCATGCGTTGGAATGAAACTATGCGTTAATGAATGTATGCAATGACCATACGTTCCCGTCACAAGTTTTCTTGCGCTCACGTTAAGTATAACGCGAACACAAGTTTCTCCGGTGATCCGAGGTCGAACTCAAGGACTTATAACTAAATGCTATGCGGTGATGTGTATGCGGCGGATGAATAAAAGAATGATGAGAGGTTTTAAGCTAATAACTACTCCTACTCCTAACTAACAGGCAAAGCATTGGAAGTATGAATGAGAGGTAGAGACACAACAACTGTTGACACGTGGTAAATGCATGGAAAAATAGATAAAATGTGAAGATGTCTTCATCGCAACCCTAAGTTTGACCGCAAGGACAACCTCAGCCAATGCAAACTATGCGATCATGCTATACATACTTGTGCCTAATTCTAGGACGCATGCGAGATATATGCAATAGTGTCGAGAAGCCTATGCCTAAGCCTCCATAACCCGCTCACGTGCTCTCACACATAAGCATGATGACCACATACCACCGTATCCTACTTCTGGGCGCATGCAATATCCTATCCGTAGGATGCATACACTGTGTAATAGCAAATGGAGCTTATCTCTAAGTTCCCATTCTTGCTTATGTGTTCCAATCCGCTCTCTTGAGTCTTAGATTTGGGTTTTTAGACTACTCTCTCAAGTATGCCTAAATGATGAATGATACGCTCATAAGACAAGGTAACTGCATAAACTTGGCTGACGTAATATTATTCCTATCTCTAGTGAATACTTGCTTACATTGCTTAATGCGACCAACCAGTTACCCTCCCAGGCAGTTAGTTGTTGCTGACTTTACTTATAGACAAGCGTTGCGTCCACCTATAGACAGGCATTGCTACAACTTCACACTATGCAAATAAGGTTTTCTTATAAGACTCACGCAATGCACACCTCCCGGTGGTTTGCTACATGCTTCATATTCCTATGCCGCATTATTAAGTATGTGATACTTTAACAGTCTCAATAAGTAATGCAATGAAAGTTAAGGATGCTAGTAAAGGAAGATGGAGATGGAATCGAAGGAAACATAGAAATGCATTGAACACACAATGTATTAATTTCTTAATCCAAAATGTAATACAATATAATATAAGAAAAGCAGAGAAAACGAAAGGACCAGCTAGAAGCAATGTCTTACTCCCAACAGATGTGTGTCAAGGCTGCCGGTGGTGCCATGGAAGGGCGGTGGAGTTAACTCTCTCAAGATCTAATCCGGTCGTCACTCGAAATGGATGAAGGAGATGAAGAACTCTCAAGCTTTCTTCTAACACATTTGTCTGGATCACAAGGTTCCGCTCGAAGGCTGAAACTTGGATGGAAACCTTGGATCATCTAAAGTTATGCTCAGCGACTTCTATTTATAGAGCTTGATCATCGACAACATTAATGGACCAGCTCTGATTTTGACATTCACGGCGTGATGGTCCTTTTCTGAATCTCTGCTGCTAACGACGTGGTAGGTAAAATGTCAACATCATCTTTTGATTTTCCCGAGATATGCATTGATGCTTCCATTCCACCAACCTTGCGTTCATCCCTCTATTATGGTTATCATCGTGTAGCCACAATCTTGCAATGACCGTATTCGCTTGATTACCATAACTTCTACACAATGACCGCAATCGCTTGACGATCGCAACTCCTATGCGATGGACGCATGCAGTTGATTACCGCAACACCCATGCGTTGAACGTATGTGCCTGTTTGCGATGGAGAATTTCTCCGTATGCGACCGTCTATGCGATAGCCCAGCTTCCGCATCTGTGTCCGATTCCTACGTTAGCTATAAAGATAGACAATTGAACGCATAATAACGCATAATAGTGGGTTAGCCAAGATTCTTGATGCTGAACGACGCAAACTCATTTTCTAATGAATTCCTAACATAATTGATGCATATTATGCTTAACAGCCCTCATAATTCTAAATAAAAACCTAAGATGACGTGCATTTCTGTCCATCATCACTAACTTACCATAATATATTTATAATATATAGTTTTAATATTTCATCTCATGAAACATATAAACCATAGCTCTTTTTCTACTCCACGACACTAAATTTAAATCTCATTTACATTAATCCTCCACTTGATGTATCTCATACACCATACCGATCATATCATATATAATCGAATTACCTCTTGTCAATTTGAACATTTTAAATCAACACCAAGAACTGATCCTCAGCTTGAATCCATTGAGTTACCAAGGGGACCTTATGAATCTGTAGCTCGAAGCTCCAATAGTACGTGAATAACTGACTAAACTCTTTAGTCACGGATCCACCATCTGTTAACTGCCAAGCACTCCACTAAAGACCGACAACTGATCTCTCCTTAGCACAAATATATTATATGTCCATCTTAACCAATCAGCAATGCAACAACCCTTCACAGATCGCTCGTAAGTACAATTTGGTTAATAACCGTTATGCCCCTGTAGTTACATCTAACTTCTTAAGTACCACCGCATCCTCTAATGAGCATAGTAGTCCTACTATGACTGAGTCCTCTCTTCCAAAGAAAAGCTGTGGCCACTATGTTCAAGCCTTGGAATCAGCCCTTAAGGGAGCAATCTCTCCACTTATCTCTGCTTCGAGAAAGGAGTGAATTCCATCTTGTGTATTGAATTCCTAGCTCCCAAATCAGACAAGTCCCCAAAAAGGTAAACATGTTGAGTTGGAAATCTGGCCACTCTCACCCATACTAATCAAAGGACCGCCCTTAAAGGCAGGAGTTCCCAAAACACTCAGGATTGAGGTCGTGTCACCTATGGTCGTTTAAGTGAGATGTAAGTCTCCAATATCAACGGTGTTATATACAGAGTCTAGCCATCTCCTGATCTTATACAAACTCTTTGCATAGAACACTCTCGTTCGCATATCTCTACATGAATGGCCAGGATCTACCATCTGTAGTAGTTTACAACAATTGCAAACCTCTACAAAGCGGGTTGTATCCGTAGTTTCACCAGGATCAGGTATCCCACCTTAATCCTTATACTACAGACCTATTTAGGTTATCACTTAAGGCATGATCTACTTGTATATTACATATACATGCTTTGTTTATTAGATATGAGTAAATGCCATAATGAAATAACAGTTATTTTATTCATAAAACAATGTGTATCATTACAAACAACGAGACTCCGGGAGAATTAGGACACCAATCCCAACACTTTTCTCAATTAGTAGAGACAATATTAAGAGTTGAAAAGAGTTTGACAAAGGAGTAGTAGGATAGAGAAACTGTGAGAAATGACTTGTAGGATCAGGTGAGCAGAGAAGAGCAATGGAGATTTATCCAAAGAATATTAGGGAGGAGGAACTTTAAGCCCATTATAGTGGGTAGTGACTTCCAGAGGCAGTGGAGTTGGGAGTCAGCAAAGGCAGGGTAGGAGAAGGTCCAGTCAGCTAGCTATTTCGACTAGAGGATCCAGGTCAGGGTGTATAGGTGAGTCTAGAAGCCCCCATATTTGAATTGTGGTAAGAACCATTTGGGGTAGTGTTATAGCAAAAGAAATGTCTGCTACCAGTGTGGGCAGACGGACCATTATAAGAGGGAATACCCTCAGTTGATCCAGGAGACATGGGCTAAACAGAGAGCGACCTCTCAAACAGTAAATCAGCCTAGGCCAATTTAGGCTGAAGGTGAAGGTACCAGAGGAACCAAGCAAAAAGGTGCAGCTAGACGCCCATGACAGTAGGGAAGAGTTTTTGCTATGACCCAGTAGGAGGCCAAGGAAGTACCAGATGTTGTGACTGGTACAGTAATTATCTTTAAGTGACCTACATATATATTTGTTAGATCTAGGCTCAACTCATTCATTTTTTTCCAGCATGTTTGCATTGACTATTGATAGGATGATAGAAAATATGCCTAAGGTGCTAGTAGTAAAAGAATTCTATAAAGACTGTGAAGTTATGATCGAGGGGTAAAAGATGTTGATTGATTTAATTCCTTTAAAATTGCTAGCGTTTGATGTTATCTGGGGATGGATTTTCTATTTAGATATTATGTGTCTGTAGATTGCTATAATAAGAAGTGTTGTTCAGGACACATGGGGAAGTCGAGGTAGCGTTCACAGGAAATAGGAAAGTTTTTCATAATAGTTTGAGACGGTGTCAAGTGTAATCATTGACTGAGCTGGACCAGGATTTCAACAGTTAAGGCCAGGAAATTGTTAAGTAAATGATGCACAACATACTTTGCCCATGTGACTGTTCCATAGGTGAAGAAACTGGGACCGAAAAATGTTCCAATAGTCCCATGCACAACATATTTTGCCCATGTGACCATGTGACCATATGACTGTTGATGTGTTTCCTGAATAATTGTCAGGATTACCACCTGATAGGGAAGTGGAGTTTATTATTGATTTGATTCCAGGAACAATGCTTATTTCTCAGGCACCCTACAGAATGACACCTGCTAAGTTGAAAGAATTGAAGATTTAGTTGTAGGAACTAGTAGACAAAGGCTATATTAGGCCCGATGTTTCACCATGGCGAGCACCAGTCTTGTTTGTGAAAAACAAGACGATACTCTTAGATTATGTATTGATTATAGACGGCTGAACAAAGTAATGATATGGAATAAGTACCCGTTACCTAATATTGATGACTTGTTCGATCAGCTAAAGGGAGCATCAGTGTTCTCTAAGATCGACTTGAGGTCAGGTTTCCATCAACTGAAGGTTAAAGAAGATGAATGTTCTAAAAATCGCCTTTAGGACCAGGTATAGGCATTATAAGTTCTTAGTTATGCCATTTGGCTTAAACAAGCCCCAACCATGGGCTTGATGAATAGGATATTTCATTCATATTTAGATCGATTTGTGATTGTCTTCATAGAAGATATCCTGATTTACTCAGATAGCAGGGAGAAGCATGCAGAACACCTGAGGATTGTGTTAAAGACACTACGTGAGAAGCGGTTGTATGCCAAGTTTAGTAAGTGCAAATTTTGGCTCGATCAAGTAGTATTTTTGGGAACAACTTACTTCAGTTACTGAAGTTCGTAGTTTACCTGGCTTAATGGGTTATTACAGGAGATTTGTTGAGGGCTTTTCAAAGATAGCTCTTCCACTGACCAGTTTAACTAGGAAGGATACTAAGTTTGAATGGTTAGAGAGTTGTGAGCAGAGCTTCTGAGAGTTGAAGCGAAGGTTGGTATTCGCACCTATTTTGACTCTTCCAATTCCAGGTAAGGAGTTTGAGATTTATTATGAGGCCTCTAGACAAGGCCTTGGGTGTGTGTTGATGCAGGAAGGAAAAGTGGTGGCTTATGCTTCCAGACAACTGAAGAAGCATGAATGTAACTACTCCACCCACGATCTGGAACTAGCATGAAGGAACGAACACATGCGCAATGGAAGAAATAACTGATCTAAAGTACTATAATTAGGTTAATTTCAAAGAATAAGCATGCAATTAAATTAAGAATAGAAGGAAATAAGATATACAACCTTTGTAGTTTCAAATCTTCTCCAAATTAGCTCTAATCTCCTCACGAGCGATTTATAGACGACCATGAGAGTCTTCCCAATTATTCTCCAGCCTTAGAACGGGATGGTGGGATCTAGTGAGTGACTAATTTGGAGAGAAAAAGGTTAAGGATTTTTGTGAGAAAATAGGTTAAGATTATCAAATAATCTCATAAAAATCCACATGGCCAAGAATGCTAAAAATCATAAAACTCTTCTTTTATAGGCCACATCGTGCAAAACATGCAAATTTGAGTTTGATGAGAATTTGACACTAAAAAATCCATTAACTCAAAGTGGAATTAGTGGGGCAAGTATCTTCAGTTGAAGACAACACTTAGCAATGCAAATGTTGAATTTTCCCAATCAAAATTGTTGGATCTTTCTACTAACATGGTCAAAGGTCAAAGTTTGACTCTAAAAGTCCAAGTCAACTATTTTGACTTTTGACTTTCAAAGTCAAAAGTCAAAATTTTGACTTTCATTGCAATTTTGACCAATACCATTTAAATGTAAAATTAATTCTAATAATTAATTTTAAAATTAAATTAATATTAAATAATTTAATTAATTTAATTTAATATTAAATCCAATACTAATCCCAATTAATATGAATCTCTATTCATAATCCCTATTCTCTCTCTTTATGTTTAATTCACAATTAAACATTAGATTAAATACATCGTATATATTTAACGCTTTTCTCCAAAAACCAAATTCGAACACTTCAAATTTTTTTGTCACACTATTCTAAGGTTTAGTCCGATATAAGCTAGTATGGGGACCTCATGGACCTACAAATCATGGGTTTCATTGATTCGAGATTAAGTAGTTAAACTCTTAAACCTAATTAACCACTATTCGTCAACTACCGGGTCACTCCAGTAAAGCCCAATAGTTGCACTCCCCTCACTATAGATATATTGTGTCCATTCAATGTAACCATGATTGGTAAGTTAATCCTTCACAGGTCGTTCGTAATAAAGGCTGGGTCAAAAGTTGTTTTACCCTCGAGATTACATCTTGCTTCTTAAGTCCCACTGATCCTCTAATGAACAATTGGTTTGTGATCCAATCACTAAATCGAGTCCCTCTCGGGCCAATGAGAGGGTAAGGCCCCTTGTTCAAGACCTAAAGTTAGCACTTAAGGGAACAACCTCTCTACTATCCCCAAAATCGAGTATGAGTGAATTTTGTCTAGCACCCTATGTCCCCAACTATCTACCTGATCTTACCCCTAAAATGGGATGAGGTTGGTGAATGAAAGTTAATAGGTCCAGATTTATTACAAGCAACCTCAAAAACCATAAAGTTGATCAGGGAGAATCTGAAGATTGCTTGAGTCTGACAGAAAAGTTATACAGTTAAGCGAAGAAGAGAACTGGAATTTAAAGTTAGGATCATGTATTTCGCAGATTATCTCCATGGAAAGGAATACTTCGTTTTGGTAGAAAAGGCAAGTTAAGCCCAAGATATATTGGACCCTATGAGATAATAGAATAGGTCAGACCAACAACATATAGATTAGACCTACCATCAGAATAATCTAGGATACATCATGTTTTCCATGTATCTTCATTAAGGAAGTACGTACCTGATCCTTTACACATTCTACAAGATCAACCAGTACAGTTAAAAGAGAATTTATCCTATGAAGAGGAGTCGGTGTAGATTTTAAATAAAAAGGAACAAGTGCCGAGGAATAAAACTATTTCGTTAGTGAAAGGGTTATGGAGGAATCACATAATAGAAGAAGCACATAGGAAACTGAAGAGTAAATGAAAAGAAAATATCCACATCTCTTTGTGTGAAGGTGTTTGGGTTGATACCTTCTAGGAAGCACAGACACAAATATGGCTACATGATACGGATACGATTGGATATGGTAATTAATCAATTTCTAAAAAACTAAGATACGGATACGTCTAAGGATGCGTCATTTTTTTTTATATGTTTTAAATATATATTTCTAAAAAATGAGGATACTGATATGATGAAGATCCATTTTTTTTCTTTTAAAAAAACTAGGATATAGATAAATTTAACATACAAATTAATAACAATATCACAAAATAGAATACAAACACTGAAATATAATACAAAAAAAGCAACATTTAAGATGTTGAAGTACAAGAGTTAATAAAATGCAATAGAAAAGTGACTCATATTGCAAATAAGAAGAAGAAGAAGATTAAAGAGAGAAGTATGAAGATAAATGAAGAGCTTATTGTTGAAGATATCCAAATGGTTTATATTTGGGTGGACTTTGTGGGGATTCAAATGTGAAGATGGAGATTAGATGATTCTAGTCTAGGACTTGGTCTGTTATTTTTTTTTCTTTTAGTTTTGAACTCGAGTAGTGAGCTTTTTAAATAGGTTGCCTAATTTTAGATAGGGAAAGATTATATGAGTTACTTGTCTTTTTTTTTAAAAAAAAAAGTATGCATATAAATAAATACGTCAAATCGCGTGTTAGATACGTATCTGGAAAGTATCTGAAAGTATAGATACGTCAAATCGCGTGTCAAATATGTTTCTGGAAAGTATCTAGAAGTATCAGTATCCGATACGTGTCTGATAATGATTCTTTACGTCACATGAAATATCTGTGCTTCATAGGATGCCTTAAATCTCATAGGGTCCTATAGTTTGTAATTGTACTGTACAAATATTTTATTTATTTAATAAAATATAAGATGTTTTATTTGACATTTAGTAGCATTAAACCCTGAAACCAATAAACTAAGATCCAAGGTTATAATATGTAGCTTAAACATGTATGTAGAGACATACAGGTAGATCATATTTAAGTGATAATCTAAATGGTTTATAGTAGATGGATAAGGCTGAATACCTTATCCTGGTGACACCACGAGTACGATCTGCTTTGTAAATGTTACAATTGTGTAAATTGGTGCAAATGATCTGATCCTGATCATTCATGTGGAGGCATGTGAGTAGGGTTTTCTATAAAAAGGAGTTTGTATAATATCGGACCACGAAATGACTAGTCTCATTATATAACATCGTTCATAATTAAGACTTACATTTCACTAGGATGACCATAGCTGCCAATTCCCCGGCAACGGCGCCAAAAACTTGATGACGGGAAATTAGATGTCAATTACTAAAAAACTAAAATTTCGTGGACGTAATATGCAATGCATGTTCTTGAAGTATGCATTGATTGTCATGCATTGATGGCCATGCATTGGAATGACTGTGCATTAACAAATGTATGCGATGACCCTGCGTTCTATCACAAGTTTTCTTGCACTCACGCCAAGTATAATGCGAACGTAAGTTTCTTAGGTGATCCTGGTCGAACTTAGAGACTTGTAGCAAGATGTATGCGGTAATGTGCATGCGACGGTTAAATAAAAAATGATGGGGAGGTTTCTAAGCTAACACTACTCCTACTCCTAACTAACAAACAACACAATGAGAATATGAAATAGAGGTAGATACACGACAACTCATGACATGAAACAAATGAATGGGAAAATAGATAAAATGTGGAGATGATTTCATTTCAATCCTTAAGAGTGACCGCAAGGGCAACCTTAGTCAACGCAAGCCATGCGATCATGTTACACATACTAAAAGCCTAAATCTAGGACGTATGCGGTGGGTATGCATAAGTGTCGAGATGACCACATACAACTACCATATCCTACCTCCTAGACGCATGCAATTTCCTATCCGTAGGGTGCATACGCTATGTGATAGGAAACAGAGTTTATCTCTAAGTTCCCCATTCTTGCCTATGCGTTCCAATCCACTCTCTCGAGTCTTAGATTTGGGTTTTAGACTACTCTCTCAAGTATGCCTAAATAATGAAAGATGCGCTCATAAGACAAAGTAACCGCATGTGCTGACATAAGATTGTTCCTATCTCTAGTGAACAATGGCTTACATTGCTTAATGCGATCAACCACTTATCCTCTCGGGCAGTTAGTTGTTGCTGACTTTACTCATAGACAAGCATTGCGTCCGCCTATAGATAGGCGTTGCTACAGCTTCACACTAAGCAATGCGATCAACCACTTCTTCTCACGCATTTTTCTGGATCGCAAGGATGAACCCTGGGTTGCAGGTATAATCCCTGGATAAGTTGGAATTCTACTCATCGACTTCTTTATATAGAGCTTGGATCACCGATAAAATTAATGGACTACTCTAATTTTGACATTCATGGCGTATTTAGTCCTTTCTGAACCTTTGCTGCTAACAGCGTGGTAGGTGAGATGTCAACATCATCTTTTTTATTTTCCCGAGAGATGCATTGATGCATTCATTCCACCAACCTTGCGTTGATCCCTTTATCATGCTTTATTGTGTAGCCACAATCATGCAGTGACCGCATTCGCTTAATACCGCAACTCTATACGATGATCGCAATCGCTTGACGAGCGCAACTCCTATGCGATGGACGCATGCGGCTGATTACCGCAACACTCATACGTTGATCGAACGCGTTCGCCTTCGCGATGGATAGTTTCTCTGTATGCGGTCGTCTATGCGGTAGTCCGGTTTCTGCTTTGCATCCACTTCCTGCGTTAGCTACAAAAATAGACAATTGAATGCATAATAACATATAATAATGGGTTAGCTGAGATTCTTAATGCTGAACGTCGCAAGTTTAATTTCTTATGAATTCCTAACATAATTGCCGCATATTCTGCTTAACAACCCTCATAATTCTAAGTAAAAGGCCTAAGATGACATGCATTTCTGCAAAGAACATCAATGAGCTCTATAAGTTGAAGAACCTCCTGGAAGAACTGGGTAACAAGTTAATTGATGATCTTGAAGAAGAACACATGAGGATGCGCTGAAGGTATTAATGCAACCGAGCATCAAGTGGTCGGTATCATTAACAGGCATTAGAACCCTCACCTCCAACAAGCTGCTGCTAGAAGCGCAACTTTGGGTATATTCAGTGAAACGGCGACTCATCCCAACAACACATGAAAAAAAGATTTCAAGGAATCGAGTCATGGCCACATACTGTATAGCGCGCGACATTTCAATCGATGTAGGCCAGCTTATTGCGAAGCAGATTCGAGGTTTTGTTGGCCGTGTGAGAGGTCAATACTTGTTTCCGTGGACGATTTCGAGCCTGTGCCTCTTAGTGGGCATAGGCATTGACGAAGAGCCCATGCCTGAAATTCACGGCATCATCCACACGAAGATCCTGAGAATGCTTCTCAAGGATTCCTCACATTGCCCTGAGCTTCTAACAAAAAGGCCCCTCATTGATCTTAATGTGCCACATCCACCCAAACCAAAGAAGTAGTGCCGCAATGATAAAGGAAAGGAGATCGTCCAAGAACGATCACCACAGAAGTAAACCCAAGTACCCTTGGACCCTTTGCCTTTTATCATTCGCCCGCTAAGCCCTCCAATCGAACCTCTTTCCCCTCTTCCCGAACAATTCACAAACCTCCTCCTTGCTCCTGATTCCAACCCCGCATCTTCAGTAGCATCCCTCCACCATCCATTTCTACCTCACTTTTCACCTCCATTATTGCATGTTGACGACCCACACGGTTTGGGAGCAGGCCCTTCCGCTCAACCTCAAATCGATGCTGTTGAAACATCGATGGTGCAACCCACCACCGCATCCCTTGCTGTTAACTTAGCCGATATGTGGGCAATCTTATCTCACCAGTTTACCTTCTTCCGCCAAGCATTAACGGAGTTGCAGGAGAGCAACATAGAGTTGCAAAACAGCAACGCAATGGTGCGACAGGTGATGGTCAATATTCAACACAATATCTTTACCATTCACCTAAATCAAAGACAGATGGCCGAGCGCAACCATGAGTACTTTAATTTCTTAACGACATATCTACATGGTCCCATGGTGCCTCTGCATCTACAGCAACCTCTGCAATTTCAAGAAGCGCCTCAACGAGCTCCTCCGCAACATCCTCCTCATCAAGAGCCCCCGTCGCAACGCTAAATTTGGGGGTGTACCCCCTTCTCCACAATTCTGCAACTTTTCTTTATGGCCATTCAATTTTTTTTAAGAAGATATACCTTGTATTCTTTTGTACATACTTACAATTTTGTGTTGCGATATTTATAATTCTTTGTGTACTAAGACAAATTTTATACAACTGAGTAATTATTCTTTCCATATGCATTGGCCTCTTTGCTTTTATCATCATTTGTCAATTGATGCGGTAATTCTTATCTTTTCTTTTGCATTGTTTATTTGCGTTGCCATGAGGAGTGGTATTCATACCCTTAGTAAAACTTCATTATACATTGCATTTTCTGCCTAACACTTAGACAATTCATCACAATAGCTCTACTTTACCTTCTCTATTACAAGACTCTGCTCAAACCTTCTTTTCAAAACTTTGACTAAGTGTTTTGTCTTTTCTGTCCAAAACAACGCAATGAGGACCTTGCACACCTCCAAATTTAGGGGTAGGGAAGAGCAGATGCGGTAATATCAGGAAAATGCACTCATCATCATACAAAAAAAAAATCCGTTGTCAGCGCAAGGGAAAAACCCCAACCTGATAAGAGTTTAGTCATGAAAGGAACCTGCTCGTAGTTGGATGTTCGCATGTCACCCATGGGAGCAAGCCAAAACGAAGGTAGGTTTCCAGGATCGATGCAATATATATATATATATATAAAGCGAGAGAGAAAATAAGGATAAAAGAGACAACTCCTCTGACCAACAAAAGTAATACTTGGCTGAGGATCAAGAGTTGAAGTTGAGATTGGTACACAACCGAAGTTGGATGCTTGCATGACACCTGGGGAGTAAGCCAAAATGAATGATCAACATTCTCTATACGATGACGCAAACCAAGCCACCGCATAAAGACGCACTTCATTGTTTTCGCAAAAAGGGGTAAAACATTCGTCTCAAAACTAGAATGAAACTTTGGGTAGAGGTTTGTTTTAGATAAGAATAAAGTAGAGCATGTGAAGAAATGTCAGAGGATGGAAGGAACTTGCGGTGTTGAGAAAAGTTAGGATAGGAATTGAGCTGAATTGCCTTAGTCGAAGATATACTTAAGGATAAGTATATATCTAAATTTGGGGGTGTGATAACTTGTAGAAACACAAGTTATTTATATCGTTTTATTTAGATTATACGGCAAAAAGAAGGAAAAATTTTGTTGACAGTATAGAAATTGGCTTAGAAATACGAAAATTGTAAAGTGTCGTGAACACGCCCACTATCCCCATTGCGATGGCAAAATGGAATGTCCAAGCCTTTGTTTTGCTGGAAATAGGTCATCACATGCGTTAATTGCTCGAGGACAAAAATGAACAACGCATCCACACAGCATGCGACAATCGATTAAGAACGAAAAAGATCAACGCAATTGCATCGCATGCGACTATCGATCATGGATTCAAGCGATCAACGTATTTCCACCGCATGCGGTAATCGATAAGAGATCAAAACAACTACACCGCATGCTGCGATCGATCGATCGAAGATGAGAAGAGCAACGCATTCGCATGGACTTCTGACAAATGTACAGCTTTTCTTTTGTACGATTCTGACAAATTGATCGTGGAGTAGAGCGGATATTTCCACTACGCCATGGCAGGAATTATCAAATTTTCAAAGTGGGACCACTAATACAGAAGGAGCCAAGGTCTATAAATAGCTTTATCAAATTCAATGTTAAGGAGGCTGGTCTGAAGAGACAATCGAAAGAAAATCTGGGAGAATGAAGAGACAAAACTAAAAGGTAAATCTCCAAGCAAAAAATTCTTTCCATCTCGAAGAAGAAGCTCTATGCGAGAGGTCACTTCTACCTGGAAAGCAAGCCTGAGAGGGAAGCTTTCCACTCCATTTCTTCCACACGCCAACAAGCACAATGACTCCGATCGAGATCTGTGTCAAGACATTGACACTCTTTCCGTATTTGTTCTTATTTTTCTAATTCATTTACTGTGTTCATCTATCTTTAATCTTTCATTCACGATTTGTATCAAATGCTTATCCTTAGGTTTTAATATCATTATCGGAATCATTATTATCTCTCTGTTCTTTTCCACACATTCATCATCCATTTTCTCCATCATGTGTCACTAATCCCCTGGGTAAAGGCAAAGGATAAACGAGTGAGTTAATCCTTGTTAAGGAAATTGGCTAAGTTTAGCTAAAACATGCTCGACGGCATCTAGAGAAGGTTGGAAGAATGCGTTAACTAAAGCGAGAATTATTTCCAAAGATGGAAACAACCTTGTGTTCATCACGTTCATCCCTGTTTCACCATAGATGTATGGGAAAGCGGCCGATCACTGAAAGGTGTAAGCCAAGGGAAAGCGGAACCTGAGTTGCATCCTCAATAAGATTGACAAGCTTGCGATGTCCTTTCCCTCAACCCATTCTCTTTCTGATTCATTCACAAGACTTGACATCGCATTCATTAGACTCTTTTGCACAACTTCACAGCCAGTCCTCACCATGTATCATTAATAGTTTAGTCATGTTCTTATCATTGCAATTTACTTTATAGCACTTTATTTTACTATCGCAATTTACTTTCACCGCAATTTACTTTTCTACAACCAAATTCATTATTCTTTATGTTAACACATTAGTATCGCATTTAAATAACAACAATCCCCGTGTTCGACCTCAGGTCAATCTGAGAAACTTGCATTGGAATTATACTTGGTTCTAGCATAAGAAAACTTATGACATGCACTACATGAACGCATATCATTATCACCGCATACATTTAGAACGTAGTATCACATTATCTTTATCGCAAAGCAACTCGAGTAGTGAAAATCTGATAATTCCTTCCATGGCATAGTGGAAATGTCCGCTCTGCTCTACAATCAATTTGTCAAAATCATACAATAGAAAAGTTGTACACTTGTTAGAAGTCCATGCGAATGCGTTGCTTTTCTCATCTTCGATCGATCGCCACATGCGGTGTAGTTGTTTTGTCTCTTATCGATTCTCTTATCGATTACCGCATGCGGTGGAAATGCATTGATCACTTGAATCCATAATCGATCATCGCATGCGCTAAAATTGCATTGATCTTTTCCGTTTTTGATCGATTGCCCCATGCTGTGTGGATGCATTGTTCATTTTTGTCCTCGAGCAATTAACGCATGCGGTGACCTATTTCCTGCAAAACAAAGACTTGGATATTCCATTTCTCCAACACAATGGGGTTAGTGGGTGTGCTCACAATACTTTACAATTTTCATATTTCTAAGCCAATTTCTATACTGTCGATGCAATTTTTTCTTCTTTTTACCGTATAATCTAAATAAAACGATATAAATAACTTGTGTTTCTACAAGTTATCAGTTTCCCCATTGCGTTGACAGTGGAGTTATTATTCTCAAAAATTTTCTTCACCATTTTTTTTTTCAAATGATCGCAATGTAATGAACGCAATTCTCCGAGATCGCTGCCACCCCAAAACTTAGAGGTTGGCAGCATTCTCACCACAAAGCTAAAAGCAAAATCAACAGGAATGCAATAAATGTTTGAGCAAAGGTTTGTACAAAATTAAACTTAAGACTTTCAAATTTTGAAGAAGCTAATAAAAGTAAGGAACGCCTTGCAATGATTAATTAGAAGATGCGGTGAATTATACGTACCATCCTAGAAACATCGCAAAACAACACAATCGGGAAAAATAGAATTTTAAAAGGATAATGCATATAGGATAACAAGAAAAGAACCTTAGACGGAACAACGCGTGTGATTATGCATTGGAATCCACATGATCGAAGCTATGCATTGAAGGATTAAAGGAATTCTTCCGTTGTACTGCGCACCGAGGAGACTTATTGTTGCACCTACAAGGAACAATCGCACCACAACCAAGGAAGCAGCCATATATCCAAAATAACAATAAAAATAAAAAATAACCTAAACTAAGAAAGCAAGTTAAAGATAGAGTAGAAGACGTCCTTGGAAAAATAAGAGTGTTATCACCGCAAGGAGTCTTCCATGCAGGATATTACTCTCAACTGCTTGGGTAAAGAACTTGCCCTGACCATTGGAACTTCCGGAAATTATTGGGCGCATGTTGGCCATCATGTGCTTAGAATTACCTTCGGCTCATGTGACTGATTGCCCTTCTACCTTGGGTTCAATACTGGCTTTCGGCGCATCGCCTACACTTCAATATTGTTTGCAACCTGGTCGCACAAGCTGCAATACTCCCAAGATAAAAAGGTTGCCTGCAGAGACACAAAACTCAACAAACAATTAGCTGCCAATTCCCCGACAATGGCGCCAAGAACTTGATGACGAGAAATTGGATGTCAATTACTCAACAACTAAAATTCCGTGGACGCAATATGCGATGCATGTTCTTAAAGTATGCGTTGCTTGTCATGCGTCGATGGTCATACATTGGAATGACTATGTGTTAACAAATGTATGCGATGACCATGCATCCTATCACAAGTTTTCTTGCGCTCACGCTAAGGATAACGCGAACGCAAGTTTCTCGGGTGATCCGAGGTCAAACTCAGGGACTTGTCGCAAGATGTATGCGGTAATGTGCATGTGGCAGTTGAATAAAAGAATGACGAGGAGGTTTCTAAGCTAACACTACTCCTACTTCTAACTAACAAACAATGCAATGAGAATATGAAAAAGAGGTAGATACACGACAACTCATGATATGAAACAAATGAATGGGATTATGCTATACACACTAAAAGCCTAAATCTAGGACGTATGCGGTGGGTATTCATAAGTATCGAGATGACCACATACAACCACCATATCCTACTTCTTGGATGCATGCAATATCCTATCTGTAGGGTGCATACGCTGTGTGATAGCAAACGGAGCTTATCTCTAAGTTCTCCATTCTTGCCTATGCATTCCAATCCGCTCTCTCGAGTCTTAGATTGGGGTTTTAGATTACTCTCTCAAGTATGCCTAAATGATGAAAGATGCGCTCATAAGATAAGGTAACTGCATGAACTTTGCTGACATAAGATTGTTCCTATCTCTAGTGAACAATGACTTACATTGCTTAATACGATCAAGCACTTACCCTCTCAGGCAGTTAGTTGTTGCTGACTTTACTCATAGACAAGCATTGCGTCCGCCTATAGACAGGCGTTGCTATAGCCTCACACTAAGCAAATAAGGTTTTCTCACACACTCACGCAACGCACACCTCTCGGTGGTTTGCTACATGCTTCATATCTCTAATTCACATGACTAAGTATGCAATACTTTAGCAATCTCACTATGTGAAGCAATGAAAGTTAAAGATGCTAAGTAAAGAAGATGGAGATGGAGTTGAAGGAAACACTAAAATGTATTGAACACATCATGTATTAATTCCTTAATCACAAAATTTAATACAATACAATATAAAAAAATAAGAGAAAATGAAATGACCGGCTGGAAGCAATGACTTGCTTCCAGCGGATGTGCATTAAGGCTGCCGGTGGTGCCATGGATGGGTGGAGGAGCTGACTCTCTCGACATCTAGCTTTGGTCGAAGGCTTCGGTCGTCACTCAGAATGGAGGAAGGATGTGAAGAACTCTCAAGCTTCTTCTCATGCATTTGTCTGGAACGTAGGGATGAACCCTGGGTTGCAGGTATAATCCCCGGACAAGTTGATATTCTGCTCATCGGCTTCTTTATATAGATTTTGGATCACCGACAGCATTAATGGACTGCTCTGATTCTGACATTCAAGATGCATTTAGTCTTTTCTGAACCTCTTCTGCCAACGGCGTGGTAGGTGAGATGTCAACATCATCTTTTTTGTTTTCCCCAGAGATGCGTTGATACGTTCATTCCACCAACCTTGCGTTGATCCCTTTATTATGGTTTAACGTGTAGCCGCAATCATGCAGTGACCGCATTCGCTTAAAACCGCAACTCTACATGATGACCGCAATCACTTGACGAGCGCAACTCCTATGTGATGGACGCATGCGGCTGATTACCGCAACACCCATGCATTGATCAAACGCGTTCGCCTTTGCGATGGATAGTTTCTCCTTATGCGGTCGTCTATGTGGTAGTCCGATTTTCGCGTTTGCATCCACTTCCTGCGTTAGCTACAAAAATAGACAATTGAACGCATAATGGGTTAGCTGGGATTCTTAATGCTGAACGCCGCAAGCTCAATTTCTTATGAATTTCTAGCATAATTGCCGCATATTCTACTTAACAGCCCTCATAATTCTAAGTAAAAGGCCTAAGATGACATGCATTTCTACATATCATCGGAGTGTCCGACAATTAATGAATGTTGAATAGTATAATTCAAGGAGTTTAATTAATTATTCAAGTACCATTAGAGCTTCAAGCTACAGGTCCTTGAGGTCCCCTTTGTAGCTCAACGAGGATTAAATGGGAATCAATTTTGGATTAATTTGAATTGTTCAAATAAACTGAGGGAATTAATTATATGAGATATAGTTTATTTAATTTAATTATATATGATACAATTGCTATAAAGTATTTGATACTTTATAATATAAAGTTTATGTGAGAGAACATAAATATTTGAATATGTTTCAAATATTAATTATGTGAATTTGATTCATATAATTAAATTTACTATAAATGGGATTTATATTAAATACCATGCATTAATGAGATAATGAAAAATTATAGGTTATATTGTATTTGATACTATATTATACTATAGGTTATATGTTATATTTGATATAACATAAAGTTTAATATATATTATATAATAAAATGGTTATCATATAAATATATATTAAATATTTTATTAAAACCTTTTTATTTATTAATTTATTTTGAAAATGATTTTGGGAGGGAGTTGTAACTCCATTCCCCTTTTCTCTCTATTACATGCATTTGTGGGAGTTGTACAGAGGGTTGTAACGATCTTCCTCTTCTTGAGTTTTACAGAGACTCACAAAATAACAATTTGAGAAATTTATTCTTTGGTTCTCACACTCTCTTCTTCCTCTTAATCTTTTTCCTTTTCTTCCAAAAACCAAGAGCCCACAACTCCTTGGATTCTTGTCCTATAGAATATTGCAGAAGCTTTCGTGGTGGTGGCCAAATTAGGGTTTTGAGTTCGTGAATTTTTGGAGAGGAGAAATCATACAAGAAGATTAGATCTTCAAGGGTTAGTATTTCTATTTCCTTTTCTCTCTTCTCAATTTCATAATTTGCATGCTGTAAATTAAATTAAATGCATTATGTTTCTGTTTTGTTTATGTAAAATTCATGTTCTGTAAAAATTAGGATTTGGGATAGATCCCCACTTCTGCTGCAAACCTTTACTGGTTCCCTTCAGAAGGAACTTAAGGTAAATTTCAATAACGAAATTTTTCTAAAGGGAAGGTAAATTGTAAACCCTAGAACTTATTTTTCCTAAGTAGTTATGCTTGAAACTTACTTTGTTACTAATGTTTATGGTTAACTTAATTGCATAACATGTTATGGATGTTGTTAGTATGTAGAAGTATTAAGAGAAAGAAAATATTAATTCCAAGTGTATGTAAAGGGAACCGTGGCGTGGAGTAGACTAAGGTAAGGAAATTTCTTAAGTGTTGGGGTACTGAGAGGAAAGGAGTTTGGCTTAGATGTACAGAAATTTTCTATGTATTAGAACTTGGAGACATTTCAACACTTAGTAGATTTGGAAGGCTTGTGGAGTTAGAGCCATGTCATGCGTCTAGAGACCCAAATGGAAAGGAAAGGCTAGGTGTGGCAAGAGGCATGCGTTGAAGGCCCTATGTTAGAGGTTAGTTGGGCTACTAAGTGTTGGTATTGGTTGTGGCTAACAAGAGGCATGTGTTGGCTCAATAGAGGTTAGCTTGGACTAAGAGAGGCGGCATGCGAGCAGCCGACTGACCAAGGCAAGCGCTAAAGGGGTGCCATGACAAGTGGTTGGGTGTCGGCTGCGAGGTGTGCATTGGTCGTGAGGATTAGAGGTTAGAGGCTAAGTGTGGGCTACTTGTAGGTGTAGGCTATGGCGTTGGCTAGCAATTTAATATTGGAGGAGCGTCAAACATTGATGTATAGAGGTCAATTTAGGCTATATTGGACGGACAAGGCATGAAGAAGGCACCTAAGGTAGGGCGATGAGTGTGTTGGCTAGGAGCATGTATTGAGAGAAGGGTTGAACTGGACACAAGCCTTATGCGTCGGAATGAAGGAGAAGATCTCAATTTAAACACTCGGTTAGAGGGCTAAGTGACGCAATTATAGGCCTTAAACATAGGTTAGTGGCCTAGGTGTCACCAATGTAGACCCCTTAATCATACAAAGCTTAGTATAAATAGGAGTTTGTGAAGAAGGAATCATTTTGCTCAATTTCTCTTGTGCTAAAGGGAAGGAGTTATTGCCTAAGTGAAATCCAACTAATGGTGGAGGTAATCCTAGGCTGCCAAAAAGAAATTCCAACGAATTGGTGTTGAAATTTGAAGAATCTGAAGAGTGTCTTAAGCTTCTCAATCACCCGAGAAAGCTGCAAAGATTGGGGAATTTTGAGCTCACTAAGCGGAATTGGAAGCCCAGATCTTAAGGTAAGAGAGCTAAGATGATTAGGAAGAAGTTCTTAGAAGGAGATTTTGTAAGATAGTCTGAGTTTTAAGTTATAAGAGCTGAAAGTTAAATCTAGAAAAGTGTTGTGGATGAACAAGCAAACAGTTGCAACCAAGGGACAAGCAAGCAACTGGCCTAATCAGTAGTAATCGTGTGAACGAGTGCGAGAATTGGCGAGTGAGTGCGTGTAGGGTGACACATTGAGTGTTGGGTTTTGGAAAAATATTAGAAGTGCAATTTTTTCCACATCGGTTAAATTGAAGAATGAACATAGGCTCCAAGCCTATAAAAGGAGCCTATGCCTCTAGTATCAAGTCATCCCAATTAGAAACACTTTAAGCTTAGTATGATAACTCTAATTAAATTCCTTTTGTATTCTCTAATTGGAGAGTGGAATAAAGGTGTAAGTAGTCAAAAGCTTTGAGAGAGTGCTCTTATAATTGGGATCGGGGAGAGATTTGTTCTGTATAATTGTAACAAATTTTCACATAGTGGATTTCTTTATGGTGGGTCGTGGTTTTTCTCTGAGTTGGGAGTTTTCCACGTTAATTCTTCTATTTTCTATTTTATTGGTTTACTTTTAATTTCTCTATCATTTTTCTGCTTATTTTTGTTGTAAAAGTGGGAGATTTTTCGCAATAAGTGTTATCAAAGCGTTAGGTTTGTAGTTTCTTGAATTTCTAAGTATACTTTGTGGTTGCAGCATTATCTGACCTCCCACATCAGAAAATAATTCTTGAAATAGGTTGTGCTATTTGTGAATAGTGTGAATTGTTCACTATTTGTTGTTTTGCTAGGAAGAGAAATAGATATGTCAAACTTTATGAGTTCAATAAAGTTTGATATGGAGAAATTTAGGTTACACAAGTGCAAGTTAAGTGGTGATAGTATTCTAGTGCAATCCAAGAGTGACTCCAGCAGAGGTTCAAAGAAGATAGTATTTGAGCAGAAGATAGGTTGCCGGGAATGCGGACAGTCTGAGCACATGAAAAACAGAGAAGGTTCGTCAAAGGGCTCTGGATCGGATATTGATGGTGTCTTTCTCATTAAGGGAGACAGTGACTTCCTCTGAAGAAGATAAAATTCATCATTGTGGTATGTTTGCTTTAGGATGATAGAGGATGTGATGTTAGCGGTTCCACAAGTTTGCACACGGGCATTGACTTGGTGATTATGCAAGGTGTGTAGTGGAAGTTGTATTGATGGCTGAAGGACTTCCAGGTGATCCAAGTAGGTGAAAGTTGCACCATTAATATCAGCATGTGACGAAAAAGAAAAATATTGGGAGGTGTTTGTAACACCCCACACATTTTTTTTAGTAATAATGTAATTTCAGTAACTTTATTATTTGGAATTTCAGTAATTGTTATTAGTTGGAGGGCATTTTTGGAATTTTGGACTTCAAGTGTAAGTGCGGGAATTTAATTGTTGGCGTGAAATTATTCAAATTGGAAATTAATGGCAGGAATTAATTTTCTTTTGAAACGGAAAGAAATTTAATAGTATAAAACGAAAGGAATTAAATGTAATTATATTTATTTCCTTTTTTGTTTATTATTATTATTATTGTTATTGTTTTTTTTTATAAAAAGTCAAACCCCACCCCCTTTCTTCCTCACGCACCCGTCGGCACCCCCCCCCCTTCGATTTCTTCTTCCTCCAGCCGAGACCCTAGGCACCACCCAAAGCCACCACGTCAGTTTCTTCTTCATGAATCGATTTGGGTAAGATTTCTACCGTTTGGGTTGTTTTCGGTTGATTCTTGAATACTCATTTACTTTTGGCATCAATTGGTTGATATCCATTGTGTCTCAACTTTGGATTCAAGTTTGTGAAGGAATTGAGGTGTTGTTCAGTGAAGTTGGAGTTTGTTTTAGCGAGTTTTAGTAAGTTTTATGCTTTGATAACCCTCTTGTAGATTAATTTTGGTTGTTGAGAAATTTTGGTAAAGTCATTTGGAAGTGATTGTTTTGGTGAAGCTACATATGGATAATTTATTTGAGACATTGGTAGTGAAGTATATATTTAATTCAAGTTTTAATCATGTAAGCCTAATTTCAAATTATTATTAGGGGATTGATTCAAGAATTTCATTCAAGATGAAGAAGAGTTTGGTTTGCTAATTATTTGGGCTTAAAATTGGAGGTTTGGAAGGTGAATTCGAATTGGACCACACCTTAGGTAAGGTTATCTAGAAATATTTTGTAATATTTGGTTGTTTGGATTTTGGCCTTAACTATTAATTTTAAAGCTTGGTTTATGTTTAGGCTTGATTAAGGATTCAAGAATTTCACGAAGATTCAATTGCTTTTTGGTTCGACCTAATATCAAGGTAAGTAATCTTACTACTAGAACTGCCCACGGGCCAGGCATTAGATGTATGCTAGCATGTTAAATAAAGGTTATGGCAGAATGACAACATGAAAGATTGATAGTATAACATGATTAAAGTATGTTCTGTTACGAGATCCGAATTATTTATTTACGCACATAGACACTTGAGTGCTAATATGAGATGGTATGTGCTTCCATGATTATATTTGATCTGACGATGTTGAGGTATACATGTATGTTGTAGAACCATGATGTTGAGGTATATGTATATGTTGTAGAGCCATGATGTTGAGGATTATATGTATGTCATAGATTCGTATAGTGATGATTATGATGTTGAGGCTGTGCAAATGTCCTTACTGATTAGTTAGATGCCCATTAGATTTTGTGTTTCTTTCGGGATTCACTCGTTTGTGTTTCCTTCGGGATTCACCAGTTTCTGTTTCCTTCGAGATTCACCAGTTTCTGTTTCCTTCGGGATTCAACAGTTTGTGTCTCCTTCGGGATTCACCAGTTTATGTCTCCTTTGGGATTCACCAGAGGTAGTGGGCATACTTAACTACAGTAAGATAGGACTTAGTCTCCTTCTTATTTCATGTGCATATGTGTCCCATGAGGACTAGTGCAGTTTATATGTTTCACCAGAGGTGGGTATCTAAAGGACATAGATGCCCAGCTTGACCCCAGTACTGGGGTTACTTACTGAGTATTTTATACTCATTCTTTCTCATGTTGTTGTTTTAGGTAAGGGTAGAGATGTACCAATGATGGACAAGTGAAATTCATGATCGAGCCACTGGGACTAGTTTTTTATGCTTCTGCATCATGAAATTTAGAGTTCTTTTCATGTTTCTCTTAATTTTTAGTTTTGATGTTTAAAACTTACTTTAAGAATCATTTTTCAGACTCATTTACTATCCTTTATGATTTATGGGTACCCTACTATTGTTTTAATATTTGAATTTAATGAAAGTCTTTTAAACTTACCTTATTTAATTAGCATTTATTTCGCCATAACCGAGTGTCGTTTTGAGTTCCATGCATGCATGTATTTAGTAGCGGCTTAACTTAAGTCCTAGGGGGTCGGGTCATTACAGTGGTATTCCAAGTGATCTACTTTTTATGGTGGAGTAGGTTATAATTCTATGAGATGAGAATTATGATTGTAGGTGAAGACAATGCATGTTGCAAAAGCTGTAGATTCTATAAATACTTTGCCAAGGTGAAATTTGTTGGGTTTTGGCAAAATATTAGAACTGTAGTTTGTCCAATATCGGTTAAATTGAAGAATAGGGATGGGCTCCAAGCCTATAAAAGGAGTCTATGCCTCTAGTTTCAGGTCGTCCCAGTTAGAAATACTTTAAGTTAAGTGTGTTAACTCAAATTAAATTCCTTTTGTATTCTCTAGTTAGAGAGTGGGAAAAATGTGTCAATAGTCAAAAGCTTTGAGAGAGTGCTCTTGTAATTAGGATCGGGAGAGAATTGTTCTCTGTAATTGTAAATACTTTTCACATAGTGGATTTCTTTCTGGTGGGGCGTGGTTTTTCTTCGAGTTGGGAGTTTTCCACATAAATTCTTGTGTTTCCTATTTCATTGGTTTTCTTTTAATTTCTCTGTCATTTATCTACTTATTCCTGCAGTAGAAGTGAGAGGTTTTTTCCAACATTGAGGTTGTGCGGTGGAAAGGTGCCATCACGAAGAGCATGCTAAGTCTAATGCTAGAGAGCGCCCAATGCCTAGGTAGAGTGTGCATATCCTAGCGCCTACTTGAATGCCCATGCGCGTGTCTAGTGCCCAATCGGCCAAGTTGCAAGCTGAGCGTAAGTGTTGGGTAGGCATTGGTAGGAGGTCAGGCATTGGTAAGTTTATAAAGGATATTCTAAGTAAATTGTTAAGCCTTAACACTAAAGTTAAGCTCAAAAGGGAGCCAATGTTGTTAACCAAGGGTACTAATCCATGTCACAGGGGAAACACAATTGGGAGAAGCTTATAACCCTTGGAGGATAGCACAAGGCAGTGAGTCAACCTAATTTCCATGATTTATACTACATGTTCTCTATAATGGTTCCAATGCATGATTACCTGAAGTATAATGTGTTTACCTGTTTATAACATGATTTTGATAAGTGATCATTCAAGCACATGCTTTGACATGAGATAGCTTATGTTGTTTGGACGCATGGTTCTTCTCTTTAAAAGATCAAAGCTTTAAGTAAAATAAAGCATGCCTTTTAAGTAAGCTTTTTGCTAAAATTTTTAAGCATGTCCATTTGATTTCAAGTCCAAAGTATGACAAATCTTGAGAGAATTTTAAGAAACATGTTTTGAGTATCATGATTGAACCCATGCATTGTGAAGCATTCCTTAAATATGAGTTAATTCCTATGACTATACTATTTCTGAGTTATGTTTTCAAAGGAATGCTTAAAACCTTAAATACTATGATTTTAGCTTAATAGCATGTTTTAAATATTCTTATCAAATGAACCTGATACCGAATGAGATAAAGGTATCCGGGTCCTCCAATACCTAAGGATATGACAGTATCCAGAGTATATATACTACTACTAGCCTTTAGGGTATATCTACATGCATGTATGATTAGTATCATTGACACTGATTGTATTGGGATTACTCTACATAAGCTTAGGTTATTGACATTGAATGATCGAGTAAAAAGGCTCTCCCTCAACTAAGGCAAAGAAGAATGATTGGTTTTCAAGCAAACCAACAATGTTTGAGCTTCCAAGGTTTTAGAAATACTCACAGTAATGTTATATTCTTTTATGGAAATAGCACTGTTTCTTAACCTTGAGATATAATACATATTTCACTCAGTAAACTTGAAGGAACTTTAATTATAAAGGACCTTTGAGTGGAAGCAGATCGTTCCAAACTCCATTGTGAAAGAATTCAAACATTTACAATCATACAAAAAGGATTATGCATTAATGATAAATTACAGCATGCTTTGAAAATAAATACAGGGGATTGAGTGACAATACCTTTGAAGAACTCTTTCTTCACGTATTTCCCTCGATCATTCAGTAACGCAGCAAACAAAAACTCGAACGCAACGATCAAGAACTCGAACTCCTTCGAACATCAACAACGAGTATAAACTCGATCCTTGATCAATCGAACGCAACCAAAAGATTACCTTGATATTATTGGTGTGAGAATCCAGGAGTTGTGGGCTATATGATTTTGGATAGAGGGAATGATTGGAGTGAAGGAGGAAGAACGATTGAGTATGCGATCACGCAATTGTGTAGTAAATGAGGTCTATCGAATAGACTCAATGCTCGATCATTTACTACTTTCTTTTACATTTTAAAGTTAATTTGTAAGGGCCCCTATGTTTTTGGGTATTATTAACTTGCTATCGAGTCTGTATTCAAAGTGTTTTGAGTGTTTTGAGTCGTTCATGATGAAGCTTCAGGGCATGGAGATGCAATTTACTTCGAGGAAGAAGACCAAAGGCTGGCCAGATCGTATAGCCCAGGCTAAACGATCATTTAGAGTTGACTAGGGGATCATGTAGAAAAGTTCTAATCAATCATGTAGCATTTGCTAAACGATCGCATGGTTGATGTTACGTGATCAAGTTTACTCAATCGTGTAAATGATAGGGGTAAATGATCATTAAGTATGGGATACTCGTTGCATGGTAGGCGCACGCACTAAAAGTAGGCCAGCATGTTCATCACATAGTCACTGGCTACTCGATCATTCGGTATGTGATACTCAGCGCTTACTCCTCGATCGTTTAGACGATCATGCTTCATTGCATCGTTTTCGTCTACTCGATCGTTGTGTTATACTCGGTGCGCTACACGATCAAGTGGCCTTCATGCTTCATCGCATAGTCAAAGGCACTCAATCCGTGCTACATGATTATGGTTACTCGACCAACGTTACTCGACGATCACAAAGAAAAGCTATACGATCAGGGAGCGAGGCCTTGCCCGGACGGTTCAAGACTCAATTCGCCTGTTTGAATCGGTTGACTCAATGGTTTATGTAATTGATAGTTTTATTTTTTTATTTTTGAGGCTAATCATCCTGGTCCATTAATTTTGGTGAATGTACATGTGATGTATGTTTAAATTATATGTCAAAAAGTATGCCATATAGTTTTAAAACCCACCATAGGTTATGCATTTATTTATGCATCATTTTTATATTATAAGAGTGATAATATAGTAGTTTGCATGATTAAATTACTTTAAAGCATGCTCATGCATCATATAATATAAGAGTTATAATATATGCATGAATTAAGCATATCCATTCATCATCTTTATATTATAAGTGTTATAGTATAAGGGTGTATGAAAGCATGTATGCTTGGTTCATTACAATTTATATAAGAGTTATATATAGTAATGAATGGATATTGCATGAAGCATGACACTTAGGTTAATTTATAAAAGTTATAAATACCTAGTCTAGCTTAGCAATGTGGATGGTTTTAGTTGTTTCCTTTTATAAGAGTTATAATGGAAATTAGAACTAAAATCAATAAGAAAGACATGCATGCAAACTTAGGCTTAAATCATGTTTTAAAAGAGTTTTAAAATTTTATTGAGATAGACCTAAGATCACGGTTCTAGTGAGATTAGAAACCTAAGTTTAATCTTTTAATCAGTTTAATAGGATTAAATTGACTAATAAAAGATTGAATATGTATCAAATCTATCTATAAAGGACCTTTTGTCTAAGGCGGGTTCTATCTAGGCAGGGGTATTTAAGCTGACGGAAATGGAACACTCCTATTTGGGAATCTACCTGGAAAGGTGAATTATATTTGCTGCATGCATGCAAATTTGATGGTAGTCTGTTAAAGTGTTTAATAAGGACTTGATTCGAACTTGTTTAATTATCATTTTTCCTACATAAGTGAGCAGCAAGTGTGTTAAGTAAAATTATGAAAGGAGGTAAAGAAAGTAGGTCGATGGAGGAAGAAAATTCTAAGTGTTAGAAATACATAGTCAATGGTGAGTTTTAGATAATATAACAAGTGAAAATTTGCTAAGTATGGAAGCAAAGTGTAGGCATGCATTGATGGAGAAGAGTGGACACATGGGGTTGCGTGTGTAGCAACCAAGGCTTGTAGAGGTTAAGTTTGAAGGCAATGGTAAACTACGCGTTGGTACTAAAAATGAACGCATGAGTTGAAAGGCATGATGCATTCATAAGGCTTGTGGCAGCCTTAAGTGTGTGCGAGCAAAGGCGTTGGACGATCGTGTAGCAGATGAGCAAGAGTTTTTTTGAGCAAATTAAACTCACACTTAAATAAAATCAGTAGCCATATTTTCTAAGTTAATGAATCCTTAGGTAGAATATTCAGTGGGAGGTACTTGAGGTATATGATACTTCACTTAAACCTCTACACGTTTCTCCCTAAAGTTCACACCGTGAGATCTATCCTCAGCCTCGAGGCACCCTGGGACTGTCCCCCTAAAGGATGGTATTTGGGTAGGTCAATACTAAGGTGAATGGAGAGAATGTTCATAGTAAGTGGGAGCAGGAAGTGTGAGAACATATCCCACAGTCTCTCTCATTAAGTTGGATAACGTCTTTGTGCATCGCCTCGAGGCACCCTGGGAGTGTCCCCTTAAAGGATGGCAGTTTTGCAGGGTTACTATAGTCTCTTGTCCTAATATGCTTTTTCCCTACGGTGGGTGCATTAGGGCAAGACTCTAGGGCCTAAAATGAGGGGTTACACTTACGCGGAATTGTTAAAGGTTAACAAATTCTGGATCGAAAAATGGTGACTATTAGAGTCAATTACAAGAGTTTTTTTTTGTCTAATGGTTGAGAATGTCTCATCCCAGAGAAAGGGCACTTGATCACCCCAATGGTACTTTTGTCTTGCCTCTCTCGGGCTTCATTGCAAAATAGATGTCTTTTCACTTAGGGTACATTAGAGCTATTTTGTTAAAACCTAAAATTAGTGTTAAAATTGGTAATGCAAATAAACTTATTAAGTTTCTTGTTTTCAACAACTTTTAAATAGTAACCACCACTTTAGCTCTTTTATCTACCGACAAATTGATTGGTGAAAACTATGCTTGTTGGAAAAACACGATAAACACCATAATAATCATCAATGACCTTCGTTTCGTCCTTATAGAGGAGTGTCTTCCTATTCCAACTCAAATCGCCACTCGAAATGTTCGAGAGGCATATGAGAAATGGACACAGACAAACGAGAAGGCCCGAGCTCACATCTTGGCTAGATTGAATGATGTATTGGCCAAGAAGCATGAGCTCATGGTCTCTGTTCGTGAGATCATAGAGTCCCTGAGGGGAATGTTTGGACAATCGTCCTGGTAGCTTAAGCATGAAGCTCTAAAGTACATGTTCAACTTCAAAATGGAGGAGGGTACATTTGTTCAAGAACATGTTCTGAACATGATGGTCCACTTTAATGTAGCGAAGATGAACGGGGGCTTGAATCGATGAGGGCAGCCAGGTTAGCTTTATTCTACACACATTGCTAGAAAGCTTCCTACACTTTGTTAGCAAGACTGTTTTGAACAAAGTTGATTACACCCTTACAACTTTCCTCAACGAGTTGCAGACATTCCAATCCTTGCTGAAAAGTAAGGAGAAGAAGGTTGGTGAGGCAAATGTTGCTTCATCATCTAAGAAGTTCCATCGGGGTTTGACTTCAGGAACTAAGTCTGCACTTTCTACTTCCAACACTAACAAGTGGAAGAAGAAGAAGGGTAGTAAGGGGAAGGGGAAGGCACCGACTAACCCACAACCTATTGCTTAACGGGGTAGGTGACCAGCGCCAGTTGAAAACGAAAAATATTTCCACTACAACTAGGATGGGCATTGGAAGGAAACTGCCCATGCTAGTTAAAGAAGAAGAAGAAGGCTAAGGCCAATGTCAAACAAGGTAAATGTGATATACTAGTTTTGGAAACTTGTTAAGTGGAGAATGATGATTCTACCTGGATTATAAACTCTGCAACCATTAACCATGTTTGTTCTTCTTTGGGATTAGATCCTGACAATAGCTTGAGGCTAGTGAGATGACGATGTGAGTAGGCATCAGGCACGTCTTCTCAACTGTGGCAGTGGAAGGCCTCCAGTTGACTTTACAGAATAGATTTATCATTTTGAATGATGTGTATGTTGTTCCTGATCTAAAAAGGAACTTAATTTTTGTAAAGTGCTTGCTTAAATGTAAATATGCTCTCAACTTTTCGGTGAATAAAGTGTTTATTCTGAAAGATGGTGTTGAGATATTTTCAACTAAACTAGAAAATAATTTGTATGTGTTAAGGTCGTTAGCAACAAATTCCCTCCATAACATAGAGATGTTTAAAACTATTGTAACTCAAAATAAAGGACTTAAAGTTTCTCTTAAAGAAAATGCCCAACTTTGGCACCTTCGATTAAGGCACATCAATCTCAATTGGATTGAGAGGTTGGTGAAGAATGGACTTCTAAACGAATTAGAGGAAAATTCTTTACCTATGTGTGATTCATGCCTTGAAGGCAAGATGACTAAAAGACCTTTTACTGGAAAAGGTTATCGAGCCAAAGAGCCTCTAGAATTAATACATTCAGACCTTTGTGGTCCAATGAATGTGTGAGTCAGGGGAGGCTACAAGTATTTCATCACTTTGAATGATGATTATTCGAGGTATGGGTATGTTTATTTAATGCAACATAAGTCAGAATCCTTTAAAAAGTTCAAAGAGTTAAAGGTTGTAGTTGAAAACGCATTAGATAAACAGATTAAAACACTTCGTTCTGATCGGGGTGGAGATTTTTTCAATTCTAAGTTCCATAACTATTTGATAGAACATGGAATCGTTTCCCAACTCTTAGCACTTAGTACAAATTAGCAGAATGGTGTATCGAAAAGGAGAAACAGAACCCTGTTGGACATGGTTCGGTTGATGATGAGTTATGCTTCCTTACCGGACTCATTTTTGGATTTTGTAGTAGAGACTGCAGCTTATATACTCAACTGTATTCCCTCCAAGAGTGTTTCCAAAATAACGTTGGAGTTGTGGAACAGGTGTAAAGCTAGTTTGTGTCACTTCCGCATCTGGGGTTGCCCAGCACATGTGCTTGAGGCTAATCCTAAGAAACTAGAACCACGTTCGAGGTTGTGCCTATTTATAGGCTACCCCAAAGGGACACAAGAAGGTTACTTTTATGATCCTAAGGAAAACAAGGTATTTGTATCGACAAATGCTACTTTCCTTGAGGAGGATCATATAAGGGAGCACAGTCTAAGAAGTAAAATCGTGTTGGGTGAGCTTTCCAATGAAACTACTGAAACTTCAACAAGAGTTGTTGAAGAGCCTGCTACATCAACAAGAGTTGTTGATTAAAGTTCGTCAAGTAGGTCAAAACCACCTCAAGGGTTGAGGGAACCTCGACGTAGTGGGAGGGTTACGAACCCACCTGTTCGCTATATGGGTTTAACTGAAATCCTGGCTATGGTAGTCGATGGCGAGATTAAGGATTTGTTGTCTTTCAAGAAGGCAATGGAGGATATTGACAGGGATGAATGGGTCAAAGCCATGGATCTCGAGATTGAGTCTATGTACTTCAACTCAGGATGGGATCTTGTAAATCAACCTGATGGGGTTAAACCTATAGGTTGCAAATGGATCTATAAGAGGAAACGGAGTACTAATGGAAGGTGCAAACCTTCAAGGCTAGACCATTGGCAAAGAGTTATACCCAGGTGGAGGGAGTTGACTATGAAGAGACTTTCTCGCCTGTTGCCATGCTTAAGTCTATCTGTATCCTCCAGTCCATTGCCTCATATTATGACTATGAGATATAGTAAATGGATGTCAAGACTGCCTTTCTGAATGGTAATTTTGAAGAGACCATTTATACGGTGTTCCCGAGGGATTCATAGCCCTCAAGAGCAAAAGGTTTGCAAGCTGAATCGATCTATTTATGGGCTGAAACAAACGTCTAGATTTTGGAACATAAGATTTGATATTGTGATTCAAATCTTACGACTTTGACCAAAATGTTGATGAGCCTTGTGTCTACAAGAAAATCATCAACAGTTCAATAGTTTTCCTAGTGTTATAAGTAGATGATATCCTACTCATTGGGAATGATGTAGGTTTACTAACTTCAGTTAAGAAATGGCTAGCGACCCAACTGAAGGAACTCTTAACAAATAGCATCCATGAGCGCGTTAGAATATTTTCGATTTCATTATGACCAAAATACAACACATACATTCTAATAGATAGTTATGCAAATTAACACTAATTAATGGCTTGCTTCGAAAAATAAAACACAAGGGAAAGAGCTCATACCAGTTGAAGACCCTCTTAAAAAAACGAACTCAATACAGCGGAAGAATCTCTACACGCTCTATCGCCCAGCAAATTAGTCGGTTGTGACAGCACGATCGTCTACACGAACAATCACGGTCAAGTAAGCAGCAGGGACGACACCACCAGTTGGAGCCCTTGGTATTCTCAGAGTGAGAATCCAAAGTGTGGTCTTTGGTGAATTTGGTAAAGGTAGGAGGAAAAGTTGATCGTGTAGACAATAAACAAGTAGGAAAGATGAAGACAGCTAAGCAGGGATGCTTATCGTTTAGACAAAGCTACACGATCGTGTAGGTTTTACTAAGCGATCATCTAGTAAAATGTATATGATCGTTTAGAAAACGCGACACGCTATGCGATCGTTTAGGAAAGCTAAGCGATCGTTTAAGAAAAGGCATGCGATCGTTTAAACGCTGGTGTGGATCGTTTAGACGATGAGACTCTATCGTATAGGCTCTCAAGCTAAGCGATCGTTTACGTTTTCACACCGATTGCGAATTTTTGAACTTTTGCAAAATGAGACCAATTTTCATTTTATTCATCGGTTACCGTAACCGAATGCGGCTGCTCCCACTAACGCACGATTGAGGAGAATAATACGGTCAATTATCTCATAATTAACCAATTTAATAATAAATGAATATAATCATATTATATTTTTACCTTATAGTTTGATATCACATATATACTATAGTAATTTCTCCTCCACTTGATATAAATCATATTTATATCTAATTTCCTCCAAAACAATGTATCTTATACATTTAGCCAATTATATCATATATAATTAACCAGTTCAATTATATCATATATAATCGAACTCCCTCTTGTCAATTTGAACATTTCAAACTGACTCAAACACTAATTCTCGACTTTATTCAAGCTACCCAGGGGGCCTAATGGACCTGTGACTCGAAGCTCCAACGATACGTGAATAGCTGACTAAACTCTTTAGTCACGAGATCCACCATCCGTTAACTATCAGACATTCCACTAAAGACCAACAGCTGAACTCTACTTACCACAGATATATTTCTGTGTCCATCAGATATAACCAATCATGAGTACGATGACCCTTCACATATGCCCGTAAGTACACTTGGGCCAATTTATCGTTTTACCCCTATAGTTACATCTCACTCCTTAAGTACCACTGATTCCTCTAATGAACAATACAACATAATTCAACTATGTGTGAAACCTCTCGGGCTAAGAGAAGGTATGTAGTGTCACATCATTCAAGCCCTAGAATCAGCCCTTAAGGGAGCAATCTATCTACTTACCCCTGCTTCAGGGAAGGTTTGACCATTATTTGTATAGTTAAGTTCCCATCTCCCAAATCAGACGAATCCCCAAAATGGTAGGTTTGAATCGGAGACCTAGCTACTCACACACATACAAATCAAAGGACTGCCCTCAATGGCAGGAGTACCCAACTCACTCAAGATTGAGGTCATGTTACCTATGTTACCTATGGTAGGTTTGAATCGGCAACTTGGCCACTCGCACACTTCGTGGTCAGGTCTTATACAAACTCTTTGTATAGGACGCCTTCGCTCGCATGTCCTCTACACAAATGATCAGGATCAGACCATCTGTGACAAGTCACAACACTTGTGACCATTCCGCAAAGTGGGCCGCATCCGTAGCATTACTAAGATAAGGTTTCCCTCCTATATTTATATACTACAGACCATTTTGGTTATCACTCAAGACATGATCCACTTGTATGTCACCACATACATGCTTAAGGTACATACAGATAACCAGGGATTTTATGTTTATTAGTTTGTGGTAAAGCAAATAAAATATACAACTGAGCAAAATCAAGATGTGAAGTAAATATCATATATTATACAACATAAGCATTCATACAAACTGTTTACAAACTACAGGACACGAGACTTTAGGGCATCAACCTCAACACCAATTCCAAATGAAAGATTTGGGAGAGGCTCAGATTGTTCTTGGGCTTCAGATCTTTCGGGATTGAAAGAACAAAGTGCTAGTGTTGTCTTAGGCATTGTACATCGACAAGATGTTGATCAAGTACTCGATGCAAAAATCCAAAAAGGGCCTTTTGCCTTTTCGGCATAGAGTTACTTTGTCTAAAGAATAGTGTACTAAGTGTTGGGATTGGTGTCCTTATTCTCCCGGAGTCTCGTTGTTTGGTAAAGATACACATTTTTTATGAATAAAATAATTATTATTTAATTCTGGCATTTATTCATATCCAATAAACAAAGCTCATTGGTTATCTTATGTGAACTTAAGCATGTATATGTGATATACAAGTGGATCATGACTTAAGTGATAACCTAAATAGGTCTGTAATAAAAAGATTAAGGTGGGATACCTAATCTTGGTGACACTACAGATACGGCCTGCTTTATAGAGGTTTGCAAGTGTTGTAAACTACTACAGATGGTAGATCCTAACCATTCCTGTGGAGATGTGTGAGCGGGGGTGTCCTATACAAAAAGTTTGTATAACACCTAGACCACGAGATGACTAGACTCTGTATATAACACCGTTGATACTAGAGATTTACATCTCACCTAAACGACCATAGGTGACACAACCTCAATCCTAAGTGTTTTATAAACTCTTGCCTTTAAGGGTGGTCATTTGATTAGTATGGGTGAGAGTGGCCAAATTTCCAACTCAACATGCCTACCTTTTTGGGGACTATCTGATTTAGGAGCTGGAAACTCAATCCAAAATATGGAATTCACTCCTTTCCCGAAGCAGGGATAAGTAGAGAGATTGCTCCCTTAAGAGTTGATTTCGAGGCCTGAACATAGTGGCCACACCTTCTCTTTGGAAGAGAGGACTCAGTCATAGTAGGACTATGACTTATGTTCATTAAAGGGATCAGTAGTACTTAAGAAGTTAGATGTAACTACAGGTATTGGCCCCGCTATACTTATGAGTGATCTTTGAAGGGTTGTCGCACTGGTAATTGGTTAAAATGGACACATGATATATCTGTGATAAGGAGAATTCAGATGGCGGTCTTTAGTGGAATGTCTGCAGTTAATGGATGGTGGATCCCGTGACTAAAGAGTTTAGTCAGTTATTCAGGTACCGTTGGAGCTTCGAGCTACAGGTCCATAAGGCCCCCTTGGTAGCTCAATGGATTCAGTTGAGCATCAGTTCTTGGTGTTGATTTGAAATGTTCAAATTGACAAGAGGTAATTTGATTATATATGATATGATCGATATGATGTATGAGATACATCTAGTGGAGGATTCATGTAAATGAGATTTACATTAAGTACCATGGAATAGAAAAAGAACTATGGCTTATATGTTTCATGAGATGAAACATTAAAACTATAGGTTATAAATATAGTATGATAAGTTGGTTATTATTTATATTTATAATAATATTAATTATTGGATAATTAAATCTTTTTCTCTGATAACTAATTGAGTGGGAGGTTATTGGTAGTTCATGGTAACCGTGAGATAAAAGAAAATTTGTTTTCCTAATTTTAGTAAGTTTTTGCAAATGTTGAATTGGTGAATTTTCTCACGGAAGTTCTCAAGTAAATATGGATTTATTAAGTGATAGCTTGAAAAAGGTAAGCGATTATGTAATGTTTGTAGGCGACAAACACGCTGCTAAGCGATGAGCTAAACGATCGCTTAGCTTTTGCTAAATGATTGGGCATCGTCCTATATGATAGGTCCAGTCTTCTCCCACTTGCTGGATCGTTTACATGATTGTTGAATCCTTCGTCTTCTGCCTCAAACCAAGTCCACACAGAGTCCACTCTCTGGATTCTCACACCAAGAATAAAGGTAGCCTTCTTAGTGGTGTCATACTCAACTCGACACCATCGAGGTTCTGTGGAGATCGTTCGTGTTGTTGGGGTGTTCGTGACCAAGGCGATCGCTTGAGATCGAGTGCGAATTGTTCATGCAATGTTGTGGTCGTGTTGTTCGAGCGTTCAAGGTTGCTGTGTTCAAGCGTTTGTGAGCAAGGAGAGTGGAGACAATTCTACAAATGTTCGTAGCATTCTCTTTGTTTATTTGTTCTTTCTTGCTGTAATTTCTATAATGAATGCATAACCATTTGTTTCTGTGTACGAATGTTCATACATGATTGTAATTTTGAATTACCTATTCCGCTGCTCATAAAAATCCTCGTGATTGATTTCCTTCACTAAGACACCTCAAGAGGTTGAGGAAATGAGATGGGACACCTCAAGACAGTTACAGCATGCTTTAACTTGAAAGCATGTTGTAATTTACTCGATGATGCATAACCGTTCTTGTTTGATTGTAAATGTGTTGTTCTTGCACAATGGGTTTGGAACAATCTTGCTTCCGCTCAACGGTTCTCTTGTTTAAGAGTTCCTTCAGTGACAACTGGTGTTGGCTTGAAAGATGATCATATGTCTCATGAAATTAGTGCCGAGAAGGAAGATATTGGTCAGGATGTTGAGGATACTAATTTGGGTGATAATGTATGTACCTATGTTAGAACTTACTGGCAAGAAGACCGAAAATGTTAAAAGTGGTGGTGATGCATCTTCTGGCACATTGGAGTCTGAATTTGTTAAGGGGGAGACTAAGGATATTTCTGATTCTCATGAAGATAGTGTCTTGAAGGATTCTCCTCCTAGCCGAGCTACCCGTGCTTATATCAGAACCCATGGGAAGAAAGCTGCTACCTCAGACCTACTTCCATGAATGTGTCCTCTATTCCTTTATACGGTGTGTCCTTTCATACTGAGTTGGGAGCCAGCCTATGGAAATATGTTATTCAAAAGAAGATTGTTGATGAAAAGGAGTTGTCTAATCGAACCCAGAAATGTTTTAATCTTGTCAATCTAATCTTACAAGTTCAACTGAATAGAACTGTGTTAAATTTAGGTCCTTTTTGTCCCTAACTTGTTCAAGAATATATTATCAATCTTCCTCCAGATTTTGATAATCCAACCAATCCTAATTTTCAAAAGGTTCATGTGTGTCACCATCCATTTGTTTTTAATGTTGATCTAATTAATAAGTATCTCAATCGAATAGTGCCTGTTGGTGTTCCTGAGAAACGAGCTTCTTTGAGAGAGCTTGTCTTTGAGTTAACTAAAAGAGCAAGGACATCCTAGCCTAAGAAATGGCAGTTATCTTCTGCGATTTTGAGTTCCAAGTATTCTGCTAATAACTAGTAGAAATACAAGTTATTACAGCTCAAATAAATTAAACGATGAGAGAATGCGATAGTAAAATAGGTAATATCATGTTTAAAAGCGACAAACTAAAAGGAATTGTGATCGCGAGTGCTCATCGCTAAAAGCAGTTAATTTACATATTTTGTGCAGGTACAATGCAATGGCGCATATTAAATTACGATCCAAAGGCACAATGCGACAGCGCGCTTGAAGTTGCGATCACAAGTCATGCGACCGTGAGAAGTTTCTTAAAAAGATGATCACATAAAGACCTCGCATCAAGGCGACAGCATAATAAATCATGATGGGACTAAAGCTGATAACGGTCGATTCTGCATTCAGTTGACAAGCCATTAAAAGCCACACTGTAGCAAGTACATTAAACTTTCAGTGGCTTTTAGATGACACAACAAAGTAGGGAAATTAATGCCACCCATCATTGCAATCATTAGAAAGAAAATCTGTTTCACCTTGAAATCTATAAATACCGAATGCCACCAGAAAGAAGAGGGAGATTGATCCACACATGTACATATACATATATAGAGAGGACGGAGAGAGAGCAAGAACGAGGAAGCCGAGAGAAATCGCTCCTGGACAGATCAAGAGACTGCCAAAAAGCAATACAAAGGAGAGAGGGTCAACCCTTGCGAGAGCAAGAATCCATATTTAGAATAGAGTTGAAGTGATAAAGAGCAATGTAAAAGGCCATGGGAAGCAAGACATTGCTACTGGGCTTCTTATCTCTCAAATCCATTTGTTATTTTGTATTCAATACTTTAATTGCAAAAAATGAAAACTTTATTTCAATTCATGTTCAATCTCTCTGCACCATACATGAGTAGCTAAATTTCTGAATGGGTTGAGAAGTACTTAGCTAGCATGACTTAAGATTTACATTTTATGCGATCATCTTGTCTTATGAGTGCATCATTCATCATTTGGACATACTTGGGAGAGTAGTCTAAAGACAAAATCTAGGCTTAGGAGAGTCGGATTGGATCGCATAAGCAAGAGTAGAAACTTAAATATAAGTTCTATTGCTATTTACACATCACATGCGCCCTGGAAATAGGAGATGATGGTATGTGGTCACCTTGTTTTATGTGTGTGTCATTCATCAAAAGCAAAAATAGAGACTTAGACATAAGTTCTATCGATAGTTTTCGCATATACATCGCATGCATCCTAGAAATAGGATTATGGCATTCTGCATTGAGAAATGTAGTACTGTTATTTGTGTATAGCTTGATCGCATAACTTGTGCACAATCTTGGGAAATGTTAGCTAAACCCCTTCTCAACCCCTTCATCGCATACTTATTGTAACTCTACACTCCGCGTTCAATTCCATCGCATAGGAAAAATCTAAAACAAAACACTATCTACTTCTTTTTCACCACCGCAATAGAATCAAAGAGTCTGTCGCATATCTACTTAGTAGTCCCTGTGTTCGACCCTGGACTTACCAGGAAACCTAAGAAGGGCTATACTTGGGATTTGTTAGGAAAACTTGCATGATCATTGCACAACACACATCATGCATATTCACACCATCGCATCATAATTTTACGCATTAAGTTTTTGGCGCCGTTGCCGGGGACTACGGTATAGATTGTGCTAACATCAAACCTCTTTGATCTTTGTAGCTTTCAACCTCTGTTGCGTTGCCATTCCTTCGGTAAAGGAAGAAGCAAGCGTTGCATGAGCAAAGGACACGCTCATGTGCCCAACTACGACCTAGATATCGAAAGAACATTTCATAGACGACAGAAAGACAGACGTAGACAACAAGGAAGAACTAACAAAATGGCCGAACAACCTGAAGAACAAGCCGCAAATGAAAACAACATAATGGAAAATTCTATCCTACTGGCAAATTATCACAACAGACCCATCCAGGACTATGCGTCACCAAATCTATATGATTTCTCCTTAGGAATCATGAGACCAGCATTAGATGGATCAAGGTTCAAGATGAAATCAGTGATGTTACAAATGATACAAATAGCAGGACAGTTTAGAGGTCGGCGTGGTGAAGATCCGCAAGCCCACTTACGAAGATTTATTGAAATTTGTAACACTTTTGCGTTCCCTAATATCTCCATTGAAGAAGTTCGAACGCTATTTCCATTTTCACTATGCGATCAAGCAAGAAAATGGGCATATTCCCTCAAACCAAGAGAGATAACTTCATGGAAACAAGTGGTGGAGAAGTTTATGAAGAAGTATTTCCCTCCTACAGAGAATGCCAGAATGAGGAAATTGATCACCATTTTGAACAAGAAGAAGATGAATCCCTCAATGACGCATGGGCGAGGTTCAAGAGATTAGTGCGTGACTGCCCACACAATGGATTGTCGGATTGCCTTCAAATGGAGATTTTCTATCATGGACTAAATTTTGCATCACAGACAGTTGCCAATGAGACAACGACAGGAGGTCTGTTGGGCAAGACGTATGATAAGGCAAAGAACATTCTTGATCGCATCTAGAAAAACCATGAAGATTGGCAAGAAAGCGATCAGAGAGCAAAACCCAGAGAAGGTAATGCAAATAATGGTGTCATCACATCATTGCAAAATCAGATGAATACGGTGATAAATTTATTACAGGGCATCGCAATCAACAATCCTGGAATGCAAAGAGGGCAAGTCAACGCAATAGAACATACAAGCACCAGATGTGCTATATGTGGAGAATCACATTCGGTTGAAGAGTGTCCACGAAATCCGCAGTCAATCTACTTTGTCAAGAACAACCCTTTTTAAAACACGTACAACCCTAGGTGGCGAAACCACCCTAATTTTACTTGGAAAAATAACCAACAACAAGGCTATCAACCTATGGCGCAAAAAGAAGGACCACCAGGATTTTTCCAAAGAACTAATGGTCAACAGCAACAACAAGCCAGCAGCTCTCAAATACCGCCATCATCCTCTCTGGAAAACCTATTAAAACAGTACATCGAAAAGAATGAGACAGTTCTCCAAAACCAGGCAACTTCCATCCACAATCTAGAAATCCAAATAGGACATATTGCGGGAGAGCTTAAAAACAAACTGCAGGGAACACTACCGAGCTCAACGGAGCTCCCTCGCAACCCGGGGAATACAAGGAAAGAACACTGCTTATCAATCACCCTGAGAAGCGGAAAGGCGACAGTGGAAGTTAGGAAGGAGCCTAGCAGGACCAATTCAAATGCGATGGAATTAAAGAAGTCGTTGACGTAAACTGAGTCAGAGGAGCCTGAGGTTATGGAACCTGAAGAACCTAAAGATGTGATCACCTCTAAGCCTCCAGACCATGGAACAGTAAAAGTATAGCTACCTTCATTCCCTCAAAGACTGAAAAAGAAGAAAAATGATGAAGGTCAATATCATCGCTTCCTGGAAATATTGAAACAGCTACACATAAATATTCCATTTACAGAAGCGATAGAACAGATGCCGATGTATGCCAAGTTTTTTAAGGATATTGTTTCAAAAAAGTGAAGCACAGGAAAATTCGTCACAGTGGCATTAACACAAGATTCAAATATTCTAATCCCACCAAAGATGCGCGACCCAGGCAGCTTTACGATACCCTGCTCAATAGGAGGGATCTACATTGGTCAAGCATTATGCGATCTTGGGGCAAGCATCAACTTAATGCCCCTTTCAATATTCAAACAATTGAATATAGGTCAGCTGACACCCACGACGGTGACTCTCCAACTTGCAGATAGGTCCCTGGTATACCCGGAAGGAAAATTGAAGGATGTCTTGGTCACAATCGACAAATTCATTCTACCTGCAAACTTCATCATTCTAGACTATGAAGCGGATAAAGATGTGCCAATCATATTGAGATGATCATTCTTGTCTACTGGTCGTGCTCAAATAGATGTGCACAAAGGAGAGATCACAATGAGCATCAATGGAAAGAAGCTCAGGTTTGAGGCGATCAAGATCCCAGAAGATGAAGGCTTATCAAATTCCGACGATAAACACACTTGCGTTGAAGATGAGGAGGCCGAGGAGAAAAATGAAGAAAGAGAGGATGCGATAGCATCCTTAGAAATATACCATGCAATAACAGTGAATAATGAAGAAAAATTGAAGTTGAATGAAGAAAGAAAAATACAAAAACCCTCTGCATTACCGGAAGAAAAAGAAACTGTGCTACTCAGTATTCTGAAGAAATGTATTAAAGCAATTGGAGGGACGCGCGCAGATATCAGAAGCTATAACCAGATTATGATCGCACCAGAGGATCAAGAAAAGGAGGAAAAACCTCCGTGGACCTGAGGGATCTAGAATGAAGAAGAAATGTGTAGTCCCTGCGTTGATAAGCGACAGACATTCATCAAAGACGAAGTATATCCTTTTTTTTAGTATCCTTTTGTTATGTTTCTTTCATGAATCTATCTTAATTTTTGCATGATTACTACTCTTTATAACTGCCAACTCTGTCTTTCATACCTTTTAGCCTCTTGATATTTATCATTGATCATAGTAAACGATTGCAATGGAGCAATGCGATAACCTCAAACACGTGACTGATTCGATCAGCCCATCGCAATCTAAGAATCAGCCCACCGCAGGAAAGGATGTGATAAAAAATAATGCGGGCAACAAAGCAAATTTGGGGGTTGTATATTTCCTTACCTCATCTTATTTCAATTTTACACTTCTTACATTTCAATTTAATATTACTAAATTCTACTATCGCATCCTCTTTAATTTGACTCAATCTTGAATTTTTGATTTCTTTATTTGATCACCGCATTCTCCCCGTACCAATCATGACTTCAATGATGAAATTCATGCCTTTGTTTCTTACCACATGTACTAGAGTCAGATTAATTTCAGGACAATCGATTCATGAAACATTTCTAAAATTTAGCAGTCTACCAACTTTCCTTGAAAACTATTTTTACGAAATTTCCTAAGTCCATCGCATGAGTTATTTCGTCTCTCAGCAATGAGGTCATTGCTATGTGTTAAATTTGGGGGTGCTAGTATGTTATTTTCAACCTTGTTACTTTTAGAAATTCGATTTAATATATATATATATATAACGTTGAGATCGGATCCTGCTCGTAGCTAGATATCCGCATGACACCCATGGGGGTTAGTCAAAACGAAGGTGAGAATCGTGATTAACGCATAAACCAAGTGATCGCAACTTCGCTGCCAAATAAAGAGATGGGCATGAGTTTTGACTGAATTGCTCGTCATTGGATGTTCGCATGACACTCGTGGGGGCAAGCCAAAACGAAGGTTGGGCACTCAGATTAATGCAAGATCACAAAACGAGTATCTGAATCGTGCAAGGGTCAAAATCACTTGAACACCCCGGTTAGAGAAAGTTTGAAATAAATCATGCAATGTCTTGGAAACGAGTAAAGTTTTTTTGAAAGTTAAACTTACGGTCCCTAGAGATTAGAAATATTTTAGGAAGAGATCAGAATAAGGCACCTTGAGAGTCGAGGACAAGCATTGTTTTAAATTTAAGGGTATGATAACTGGTAGAAATACAAGTTATTACAGCTCAAATAAGTAAAATGATGAGAGAATGCGATGGTAAAATAGGCAATATCATGTCTGAAAGCGCCAAACTAAAAGGAATTGTGATCGCGAGTGCTCATCGTATAAAAGCAGTTAATTTACCTATTTTGTGCAGGTGCAATGCGATGGCGCATATTAAATTAGGATCCAAAGGCACAATGCGACAGCACGCTTGAAGTTGCGATCGCAAGTCATGCGACCATGAGAAGTTTATTAAAAAGGTGATCGCATAAAGACCTCGCATCAAGGCGACAACATAATAAATCATGATGGGATGTAAAGCCGATAACGGTTGATTCCGCATTCAGTTGACCAGCCGTTAAAAGCCACACTGTAACAAGTACATTGAACTTTCAGTGACTTTTAAACGGCGCAACAGAGTAGGAAAATTAATGTTGCCCATCATTGCAATCATTAGCAAGAAAATCTGTTTCACCTTGAAATCTATAAATATTGAATGCCACCAGAGAGAAGAGGGAGATCGATCCACACACGTACATATACATATATATAGAGGACGGAGAGAGAGCAAGAACGAGGAAGCCGAGAGAAATTGCTCCCGGACAGATCGAGAGACTGTCGGAAAGTAATATAAAGGAGAGAGGGTCAACCCTTGCGAGAGCAAGAATCCACATTTAGAACAGAGTTGAAGTGATAAAGAGTAGTGTAAAAGGCCACGGGAAGCAAGACATTGCTACTGGGCTTCTTATATCTCAAATCCATTTGTTATTTTGTATTCAGTACTTTAATTGCAAAAAATGGAAACTTCATTTCAATTTATGTTCAATCTCTCCACACCATACATGAGTAGCGAAATTTTTGAATGAGTTGAGAAGTACTTAGCTAACATGACTTAGGATTTACATTTTATACGATCATCTTGTCTTATGAGTGCATCATTCATCATTTGGATATACTTGGAAGAGTAGTCTAAAGACAAAATCTAGGCTTGGGAGAGTCAGATTGGATCGCATAAGCAAGAGTAGAAACTTAGATATAAGTTCTATTGCTATTTACACATTGCATGCGCCCTAGAAATAGGAGATGATGGTATGCAGTCACCTTGTTTTATGTGTATGTCATTCATCAAAAGCAAGAATAGAGACTTAGACATAAGTTCTATCGACAGTTTTCACATATACATCGCATGCGTCCTAGAAATAGGATTATGGCATTCTGCATTGAGAAATGTAGTACTGTTATTTGTGTATAGCTTGATCGCATAACTTGTGCACAATCTTGGGAAATGTTAGCTAAACCCCTTCTCAACCCCTTCATCGCATACTTATTGTAACTCTACACTCCGCGTTCAACTCCATCACATAGGAAAAATCTAAAACAAAACACTATCCACTTCTTTTTCACCACTGCAATAGAATCAAATAGTCTATCGCATATCTACTTAGTAGTCTCTGTGTTCGATCCTGAACTTACTAGGAAACCTAAGAAGGGTTATACTTGGACTTTGTTAGGAAAACTTGCATGATCGTCACATAACACACATCATCGCATACTCACACCATCGCATCATAATTTTACGCATCAGCTGCTCTTCATAAAGTGGGAATTTTCATTTGGTGTCCCTCTTCTCACAAGTCTGGGTTGTCAACTTCTCTTGCTACTTGGTTATTCCAAATTGACACTAGTGTTCAGTTTGATTTTGGAACCTTTGCACTCAATCAGATTAAATGACACATTGGGTCACAAGTTTTAAACCTGCCGATTTGCTACCCTTGGTTGATATCTGGTGTTTTGTTGGCTCATAAACCATATCTTGTTGGCCCTACTCCATCACTTATTTCTGTTGAATCGAAGCTTTTCCAAAATTTTCATGTGTTTAATCTTACTGCTCCATCTACTAAAGCCTATGTCGATGGTCTGAGCCAAGGGTTCATAGAATCTCCTTTTGGCAGTTGTGTTATACAACATCTGTCTACTAAACTCAAAGATATTGATGAAGAACTTCTGAAGCTTCAGGAACAAAGAGATGTTATGGTCAATTTGTTAGAGACAATACGTGTGACATTGGCACGTTCTATTGGGGCCTCTTCTTCTCATGCTCAGCCTTAATTTTTAAGCCAGAGTAAGGGAATATGGTTTGTTGATGTTGGTGGTTCTTGATAGTGGCTTGATGTTTTGTTGTTGTGCTTATGTTCTTTTATTTCTATATGTATGTTGTTGAAGATTTTGTTGATTTTGGTTGTTCTACTCTAGACTTGTTGTTGTTGTTATTATTATTAAGACTTTATTCAAGACATTCAAACATGTTACTTTAATAGCTATTTTTGTTCTTCCTTAAAAATATAAGCCAAAGTGGGAGTTTGTTGGAGAATTCATTTGATTCGCTTTATATTTTTCTAAGGTCTTGGTTTTTGCAGATGTCTCATAAAATGCCTTAACATCGGGTTTTGACTTAGAATATTTTCTTGCAGAATATTTATTTCCTTAACTGAAAAAATCTGACAGATTGTTTTTGTCTGATATTTTCCTTTAATGCGGCATTGATTATCTTCTCCTATTTGGGAGTTATTTTCTTTTCTGAATTCATTCATAAAAAGTGTGGTTTATTGAAAGTCATTTTTAGGAAGCTAAATTGTATTTTTTTTTTAGAGCAAGACGATATCTATTTCTTGGCCGAATTGTTCTACATTTTGTACTTGCTCATTGTTCATTTTTTCGTTGCAAGTTCTTCATCCGTTGATTGCAATACTTTGAAGATTATCACGGCTTAGGGGGAGCCTAAGCCTTAGCTACCAGAGAAGGGATTCTCAATCTTAGGGGGAGCCTAAGACTCAGCTTCGAAGAGGGAGTTCTTCATCTTAGGACGATCCTAAGATTTATCAGTGATGGGAATTCACTAACTCGAAGGAAAGAAATCATCGTAAGAGAAGTCTCATCATTAATATCATCAAGCTTAGGGGGAGCCTAAGTACATTTGAGAGGAAGTCTCACATCTAAGAGGAGCCTATGTGATTTGAGAGTTGAGCTCTACGTGAACCACTATAGTAGTTGGTGTATTATAGTTAAGTACTACGTTGTAAATTGCTTAATTCATCAATATTAGTTGATTATCTTTTCCGACACATTACCCCTAAATATAGGTGGTTTATCACAAGACTAGGCTACCAACTCTAGTGTTCTTTTACTTGTTTTGTTTATTGTTACAACTCTTGTAAGTACTTTTTATTTAACATTTGGATTTCGAGTGGCAAGTCACCCTAATGTTTTTTCAACTTTTATGAAATCAAAGTTTTATCTAACCAGTTTAGTATTAAACTTAACTCTTGTACACTAACCTAAATGGTCAATCAAAACTAATAATGAGAAACAAAATCAATAAAAGCAAACCGTGTAATGGGACAGCGCAAAATTACTTTATTTACATGATAAACTTTTTCTCCTCCTTTAAAACACACATAATCCCAAAGGAGATCTTAGCCCATGATGAAAAAGAAAATAAAAACAAGGCAAAATGTAAAGTTAACTTCACATTGAATAAAGAAGACAAACTTGTTATCGCAAATAAGAAACAAAATACACTTGTTGTAATGTAAATAATAAGAAGCTGAAAATTAAAACAACAATGTGAGAAAGAACGTAAAATAGAACTGAACTAAAAGTTTAACAAAAGTACAGAACTGAAGTAAAAATAAAAAGGTACATGGTCGGTGCGGAGTAGTCGTCTCTAGGTGCAAGTATGCACGGTTAATACTCCTAATATAACGGCAAATGTTTGATTTTCACGCATAATAATTAATTCCATTTAACTTATATTTAGACATTTTTCACACTATTAAAATCATGTCATATATGATTACTATTTTCTTGTCAACCATAGTCCCAAAATATACACGAAAAATAGATTGAACAATTGAAAAAAAATATGGATCAAGATAAGAGGTTTTATCTTCAACCAACAAAAAATCAGATAATTTTTTATTAAAAAAAAAAAAATTCAAACTAGTAGGGAGACGTGATAGTTTGAACCACCAAAAAAAACTAAGGAAAATAATGGATTTTAGAATCCTTTATATCTAAGGCGGCTCGAGATCATTTAAGACCTTAGACAATTTTGATACAGAGGCCTTTATATAGAAAATGTTATCTAAATTTTATTTTTATTTTTTTTTTGTTTTTTGAGATGCAAAATTATGTATTAAATTTTGATAATCGTTCATTATTATATCTTTTTCAATGGATAATATGACCAATCCATGTAATCTTTCTTGCGACCTAGTTGATCTTAAACAAGATTTAATTAATTTTAATTTTGAAAAGCTTCTTTTAGTATAAGCAATAATTATTGGTATTGTTAATAATATTCTATAAGCAATATATGCATTTGGAAAAGCATTTATCCTTTTTATATAATTTAATATTTTAATAGGACAATCAATTTCATTTTACAAGATTTCTCTTAACATTTTTAATTCAAAAAATAAATCTAAACCGTTAATGTCAAAAAAATGTGTCATATTTTAATGTATTTTGAAGATTAATACAATATCTTTTTAAATTATCATCATCTAATGACTTTAAAATTTTCGTACCAAATAAGAAGTTAAAGATATTTTCGTATATTGAAATTGTTCAAATCTATTTTTAAGTGAAGAAACTATTCGATCTATAATATAGTAAAAGTAATCAATTCTAAAAGAATCTTCAAGTAATCGTGTTTCTCATCAAATTTTTTTTTTCTTTTAATCATTCTTTTTTAACGGATATTGGTTGTATTTTCAAATCATTTGCAATTATTTTAGTTGAAATCATAGCAACTGTTAATCCATTTTCTCTATACTTTTCTAAAAATGAAACTAAACCTTTCAAGTGATCTAAAGTAATATCAATGTACATATCTTTATGTGGTAAAACTTTACTCACATAATTTATAGCAAATAAGATATCATACCATATAGTCATGCCTAACAATAATTCAAAGTTTTCAAATACATACATAGCTAAACAATTAGCTTCACTTTTTCCTTTAGGATTTTCACTAGTTTCTCCTAATTTTAATAAGCGCCCTTATCTTATTGCTTTAACATCTTCAATTCAACTTTCCCATCATGTTTGTGACAATGAATTGACAGTCAAATTGATTATGTGATCTAGCAAAAGTTTTCACCATTTTGTAGACAAAAAAATAATAATAATAATAACAAAGAATAAATACATGGCACAACTCCAAAAAATGTCATTAGCATTATTACATGAGCTAGTCATATCAGAAAGTACTAGATTGAGATTATGATAACCACATGGTGTATAAAATGCTCTAGCATTTATTTCAAGTTATCTTTTGTGTACACCTTATTGTTTTCCTTTCATATTAGGTTCATTGTCAGTTCCTTGTCATCTTATATTCATATATCAAGTTTAAGATCCTTAATTGTATTTATAAGCACATCAAATAAACCTTTTTCCAGGAGTATCTTCAACTTTTAAAAATTCTAAAATATTCTTCTATTTTTATTGGACTTGTTGAAATATCAACATACCTCAATATACGAGACATTTGTTCTTGCTGGCTTACATCAAGTGTACAATCTAATATAATTGAAAAATATTTTGCTTCTTTGACTTTTTCAATAATTATACTTTTTTTATTTCAAGTCCTAATAATTGTATGAGTTCATTTTGTATATTATGTTCAAGATAATGATAATGAATTTCTTTATTAGGAATACGATAAAACATGTTCTTGCATTCTTGGATCAAACTTGCCAATCATTTCACTTAAACTTTAAAAATTTTCATTATCTTTTTTTTTATAAATTTTTTCATTACCTCCTTGAAATGTTAAATTATTTTTAGCAAGATTTTTAACAACAATAATTTGTGTTAATACTTTATTTCAATGTTTTTTTTCTCTTTATTAATAAATTCTTGAACATCTTTGTCAATTGTTTTATTTTTTAACAATCTAATTTGTAAATCAACCTAAGCATTCATATTAGATATGTGTTCATTACTAGTTTCATGGTTTTTAAGTAGAGAATTAAGATTTTTTTTCAATCATTAACTCCTTCATTAGCCAATACTGTATTGGATTGAGTACTAAATAACCTATAAAAAAAAATAGTAAACTTCATTGAAATCCATTGAATAAACTAGCCAATTTCTATAATTTTTTTGCCATTAGATACTTTTTTAGTATAATGAATATTAGAAAAATGTTAGAATTTTCATCTTTTGGAAAAATTAAATGACTTTCTCTAATGAGACCTTTTCTACCAATAAGTCAATTAATTTAGAATCAATATTTTTCCATCTTCCTAGATTATATATATTATATCTAGAATGCATCATACATGTCTCGTTATCATTACTAATATCATCATTGTTTTCTTCTTTTTTTTTTTTTTGTTTCACTTTCCTCCTTGCTCTCTATTTGTTTTTCATTCAAGTTTATTTGATTACATGCTCCATTTTCAACCATATAATTATCTACTATTTTTGTTTCATCTTTCGATTTTTCTATACCTATTATTTCTTCTATTATTTCATCGGTTTTATTACTTTTACTTCCAATAAAAAATTTATCCAGAGCACCTTATTTAGATTCAATCAATTTTTCTAGAGCACATTTTTTAGATTCAATCAATTTTTCTACTCTTCTTTTCTTCTTGTGTTTTTCATATCTAGATTCATATTTTCTAATAGACATATTGATATTCTAAGAATGCAAATATAAACAAATATGAAATTTTTTTTTTCAAAAAAAAGGGAAAAAATTTTGAACGAAAAAAACCTGAAACTTTGAAGCAGCTAGATTGAGTTGAGGAAATGATTTCTGCTCTAGAAAACTTATTCGTGAGGCCACAAAAAATATCGATGAAAATATGAGAGTTGAGTAGAGAGGGAGAAAATTTAACTTAAAATTAATCTAACTTACCATACATAATATATTTATGAGGGACGGGAAGAATTTTAGTTTTAAAAAATAAATAAATAAATAAACAAGAAATATGAAAAGTCTTCGACTCTCCCAATGTAAACTTACGAGTGAGGAAATTATATTAATGGTTGAGATTTTTAAGGAAATTTAGAAGGAATTATGAATAGAAAGATAAAAGGTTAATAAATTTAAAATGTCAACCAATCAAAATTGACGGAATTTATGAGTGGATTTTTTTAGTAGTTTATATTTTCAATATTATAAGAAAAATATTATGAAAAGTAATAAGTATATTATTTTATTTTATATATATATACACATTTCTAAACTGTGGGCCTTAGGTGATTCCCTCACTTGCCTATAGCTTAAGTCGATCCTATATATATTAGACCAAACTCATAACAAACTACAAGCACAAGCACTAATGATACTGGAACCGTTATATGAAGGATTCGTTTTCCTTAAGAAGTGGAACCTAAATAAATTAAAATTTATGCCAATAGATACTCTTTTACTTTTCTACTATATAGTTTCCTTAACTTATTATGTAACGTTAGCATCCCCACATTAACTCAATTTAATAAATGCTTAACATACACATCAATATTAGCATCATTATAATACAATGTATTCCAACTATACTATATTTATAATTATTTTTCTAGTCAACACTTTTTAATAATAATTTATATAATATATATATTTGTAGTTATCCAACCCACTAAAATCTAGACTATTTAATTTTGGTCTTTGGATTTTGATAAAACACAACCTTTGTTTTAAAATCCAAGCAAGGTTAAAAAAAATGTTTTTTTGTTTGTTTGTTAGTTTTTTTCTTTTGTTTAGAAAAAAAAAATATTGACTAAGAATTCAAGTTTTGTTTAAAAGAAAAATGAAAACTACAATAGAAAAAAAAAGAAAAAAAAAAATCTCAATGATTGAAAACTCAAAATAAATTTGTTATCAAATAAAAAAGTTCTATTTTTTTAATGAATATCCTAGCCTTGTTTATCATACCATAGAATATAAAAATCCCCAAAGGTTGTATTAGTGATGATTTGTATATATATATATATATGAAAGTCTCAAATATGAGTTTGTAGAGCCAAATTAGAGAAAACGACATATCGACATTGGAAGAGAAACGATGGAAGCAAATTTTGCAAAGGGAAAGATGATAACGGTGCTGAGCATCGACGGCGGCGGCATAAGAGGAATTATTCCGGGCACTATACTCAGCTTTCTTGAAGCTAAACTTCAGGTAAATGGTGAAAGCCACTTTTGGAGTACTTGTGATGTGAATTGATTAGTTTTTCTTAGTTGGAGGGTTAATTTTGGTAATTTTGGTGGGCGGTTGGATTTAGGATTTGGACGGTCCAAATATGAGAATAGCAGATTATTTTGATGTAATTGCTGGAACGAGCACAGGTGGGTTGGTGACCACCATGATTACGGCCCCTGATAAGGATAATCGACCTTTGTATGCTGCTAAAGACATCGTCAAATTCTATTTCGATCACACTCCTCACATCTTCCCGCAAAAAAAGTTGGTATTCTAGTTCCCTTAAAAAATATTTTATTTGAGAGTTTCTTTGAAATGACTTTCTAAGTATTTACATCTATTTAGACTTAAAATACTAATTTTGTCCCAAGTTTTGAGTTTTATTTCATTTCAATTTCTATACTTTTCATTGTCAAATTTCAGTTCATAATCTTCAATTCAATCATTCAAAGTTAATTTTTATAATTATTGTTAAATAACAATAATAATTTTTGTGAAATGAAAAGACATTTTACTATAGAAAATAATAGAGATTGATTTTTTAAAAAATAAAATAAAAAAGAATAAATTAACTGTATGGACTAATTTAAAATTTACTAAAAATATAGAGAATATAAAATCTGATATTTGAAATTACAGACTAAAATGGAAGAAAAGCCTAAGTAAAAGGACCAATCATTATTTTTTTCCGTTGAAAACATTTTGTTCAACAATTCAAAACTTTTAGTTTATAATTACAAAAATAATATTTAGGTGCAGTCCAAGTTGCACTCATCTCCATGCATCCTTTCAATTATAATGAGAATAAAATATTAAAAAGAATATATATGTCAAGTAGCAACTTGTGATTAGACATTTAGGTAGATTGTACAAAAATATATAACTCGGATGCACTCAAATACTTTTCTTATAATTAACCATTCTTATGAAGTAACGATGATTTGATTGGACAGATCATGTTATGGATTGAGTAACTTTGTAAACAAAGTGGTAAATTTTTTTGGGCAAGCTATGGGACCAAGATATGATGGAAAATATTTAAGGTCAATTGTGAATGAGCAACTTGGAGATCTCACACTCAAGCAAGCTTTGGCCTATGTAGTTATTCCTGCTTTTGATATCAAGCTTCTCCAACCAGTTATTTTTACTACAAATGATGTATTAACTCTTATCCCTTCGTCTATCTTTTTTTTCTTTATTTTTTCATTCCTTTGAAGTGCTTTTAAAATTTGAGAATACATGAAAAGCATTTCATTGTATTTAGAACTCTACCAAATTTAGTTATAGGAAAAAAATATCTCACTTAGTAATATCTTGATTAAAAAAGATAGAAAAAAGAAAGTCATTCCAAACTCACTACTACCCTTCATTTTCATAGGCAAAGTTGGATGAGCTCAAGAACCCACGACTCGCAGATGTTTGCCTAAGCACTTCGGCAGCTCCAACATTCTTACCAGCACACTTTTTTGAGACGAAGGATTCGAATGGTGGTACTCGTGCATTTAACCTTGTCGATGGTGGAGTTGCAGCAAATAATCCAGTAAGACTAACCTATTTTTTGACAAATTGATGAAAAATTATGAGTGGGAGAATATAAAACATATCGTCATTTTTCTTAGGAAAAAATATCTCTCGATTTTTTGTCAGGTTAGTTTGATTGAAAATACAATGATCTACTAAGGTTATAAATGGGAAGAAAACATTTCGCTATAATAGATCACAATTGGCATTTGAAAAGCTAAATAAAGATATTTTTTTAAAAAAAAAAATGCCTAATCTATAAGAATATATATATATATATATATATATATATCAATTTTTGTTGGATAGATTTGATTGTAAATACACTAATAGACCAATGGTATATTTTTTAAAAAAGAAAAACATTTTGCTATAATTTTCTCCAAAAGTCATGTTGGTGAGAGGTAACAAATTGCAAAACATATATCTTTATTATTTTTAAGTTAAACAAATAAAAAATCAATTTTAGGTTAGGTTGGTTCCACTATAAATACATCAACATAACGAAAAATGAAAAGAAAAATCTTCGCTCTTTTATCTTAAAATTATGTTAGCCATGGTCGCAAATACATCAATTTGGTGTTATTTTAAGTTATACATAAGTTAGTCAAGTTGGAAATTAAATAAAGTGTTTAATTAACCGAAAAAGCTAATAAAAAGATGTAAATTTCAGACACTTGCAGCCATGTCTCACATTACAAAAGAAATAAGCGTAATGGGAAACTCAGAATACATAAACATAAGGCCAATGGATACAAAGAGAATGTTGGTTGTTTCATTAGGAACAGGCGCACCCAAAAACGATGAGAAATTCAGCGCAGTTCAAGCCGCCAAATGGGGCCTTTTCAATTGGGTGTTAGACTTTGAAAATGGTGCCACTCCCATTGTTGATTTCTTTGGCCATGCCAGTGCTGATATGGTTGACTATCATGTTTCTACTTTCTTCCAATCTTTAAAAACTAAACATAATTATCTTCGAATTCAGGTGTGTTTCATAACTCTTTACCCTCGTTAAAGTGTTCATATAATATTAAATTCACTTTCATCTATGTTTTTCGGTCATTCAAATGGTTACCAAATAGGATCTTATCAATTACAAACGTGAATACCCAATTTATTTATTTCTTGTTACTTTTTCAAAACGATTTAGGATGACACGTTGACAGGCGACCTAGCCTCGGTCGACGTTGCAACCGAAGAGAATTTAAAGAGGCTGGTGGAGACTGGAGAGGCTCTACTGAAGAAACCAGTTTCAAGAGTGAATTTAGAAACTGGAAAATTCGAACCAGTTGATGGAGAAGGTACCAATGAAGAAGCTCTTACTGAATTTGCTAGGTTGCTCTCTGAAGAGAGAAAACTAAGACTAAGCCCTTAACTTAGTATCCTTCATATGTTTCTCTAAGAAGTACTGTTGAATTTTTTGCTTGGATTGCTTTTGTATGTTTCCTCAATAAGTGTTTTCAATTTTATTTTTAAAAGAAATCATAATACTTTTTTTCTCATGTTGTGTATGTTTGTGGTGTGAATATATCATGGGAATAAATCAATTGAACTTTTTGTATGTATATGTTATAAGGAAAAGAATGAATGAAATTCTTTAAAAAGTGTCCAACTTCTATTCGAATATTTAAATTAGCGCTTGTTTTGCACAGGATACGTTTATATTATACTATAATTGTTATGGATAAGTTTGGAGTTAATAAGAATAAAGAATGACAAATGGTAGATGAACCTATTTTCCTTGACCTTTAAATTGGTTATTAGCATTGTATTCCCTGGACTGCTCGAATTGACATAAAATTGGCAATTACAGATGAAGATTTCATTAACTAAATTGCAATACTGGAAGTTAAAGACCAAACAGAACTTGTAATTAGCAATGGCCATGTGGGAATGTTGGAAAGTTGAAAGATGAATATATGAACTTCAAGACCAAAACAGACTTCAAAATTAGCAATGGCCTAATATTAGACAGTTTTATCCATATTTCTCCCATCAATGCACAATCCAAGCATAACTACCATTCCAAAAGTGGATGGTTCCATCTCCACCCCGTCCGGTAATGATTGAACCAAAATAAACTCTAGGGCATCATTATTCCTCGTCTTCCTACAACAATGATTGAGGCAATAATTCCTTAACAAACATTCCTCTTCTATGATACTTTATCCAGCCAGAAAAAAGGTCTCATATGAACCTAAGCTTCATCAAAAATCTCAGCTAGTGCATCAAAAAGTCGGTAAACAGAAGAAGCGAAACAGAGCAAAACATTCCAAATTTATACAAGAACACGACATAAAAAAAAAAAAAAAGATCTTAAACATATAACATCTTCCAATTAGTGCACTAACTTGATGCCGATTAGATGTTATTCTTCTATCTCTTCAATCACAAGTTTAGTAGACCAAAAGATTCTGAACCCAAATGTGTTTCAACGAATCCGTAGTCATGAAGGTTCTGAAATTTTTATGTTTGCCGTTTCTGTGTTCGTTGCAACTATTTTACATATAGGCATGACTTCGTTTTTGCTAAGTAGCTTCAGAGAAGGATGGACGTTTACATCGCGAATGAAAATTCTCTCCCCAATGTCCAGATTACTTACATCCACCTCAACCTTGGAAGGAATGTGTTCAGCCGGGCAAAGATATTTCAGGCTAGTTCTTATCCTGTTCAGTTGACCTCCTGTTTTCCACAAAATTAAGGTATATGATTTCAAAAGGACAATTGACAGGCTGATAAAGATTCAGATAGGAAAATTACTAAAGGAAAATATGGACCACTAGACAAGTTTTGCATGATTGTGGAATATCAATTTCCAATTCTTTATCATCCTAACTACGATCAGATAGCAAACAAAACCTTTTTTCATTTACCGTGTTTAAACAGCATAATCATAAACCAAACAGTGACTGTCGCAGAAAATTTGCAAAAGCCTTGCAGGCACCAGAGGGTACCTTTATAGAACTAGTTGAAAAAGCTAATGGTGTATCATCTACCTAAGTTTGACCATAGTTCGTCGTTTGAACTTCAGAATGCCATATATTCCCCAGAAGGCGTGGATGTTTCATGATACAACTTCAGCCAATATATCTCTAGATTTGCTAATCACTAATATAAAGTTTTTAACATGGCTCACAAAAATGGTCCAAACAACCTTTACAGTAAGAACTAAAGAAACGTCTGTTGTTGCAAACTCTCAAGTCTCAATGAACTTTACAATCACCTGAGATGTATAAACTATCATAATTTATGTTTACACTTACAGATTTCCCCAGAGCAATTTTTGTATTGGGACGCAATTCCAGCTTTTGAGAAAGAAAAATATATACATTTACAGTATTCCACAATGCAACAAAATTGCAACCTAAAGTATATGTATCCATCACATTTTACTCTGACAGGCCCCAAATAACTAAAAGGTGTATAAACGTAGGTGTGCGAGGAGAGAGGAAATCGTGTGAGGTAATTTTTGGGTAGGTGTGGGCCCATTGAGTTTGTTATAGTGTATGGGGGGCCTTGAGAGAGAATGAAGGTATATAGCTAGGTGAGGTTTGTTAGAGGGAGGGGCTCTGGTATCTTACTTAAGAGAGTTGGGGAGCTCTCAAAACTCTCTGTTTGTTTTTTAAACTTCCCCTGTTTGTTGTTGATAAAATAATAAATAAAATTGAGCCTTGAGCCTATCATACTCCTTTCTTACAGACTGGATTTTCGGTTGGCAGTTAATTGTATATTCAAGGAAGTATCAGACAGTTCTCCAAGGAAAAGGAGCGTGTAGCTACTTCTTAGTTAATCAACAACTACTAAGTGACTTCACAACCCGAGCTTTCATTAACTAGCTGATCTTACTTCATTTGCGTCTGTCCCATGAAAGGTAAAATCAAGAAAAATCAGTATAATGGTTTGGTTAACCTTTATGAAACGATCCTATTGAGGTGCAGAGTGGCAAAAAGAGGAAGTTTGATTCCTTGTTAGGTTCCAATTGCATAACTCCCTCAAGACTTGGGTGTGTAAGGATTTTTGTAATTATCCATTAGGTTTCTTCTTGTTCGATTGGATCCCATGGTTTTTTTGTACGTCCCCTTGTATTCTTTCTTTCCCCAATAAACGCTCAGTTTTTGGGAGAGTGTATCTTAAGCATATTGCTTAAGTATATGATTTAATAGCTAAAAACAACATTTTTATGTCACTCTGAGGCATCGACTGAATTAAGAAAGTTAAAGTTCCATGGATCAACAAGTGTTTAAAGCTATTTTCTTTGAGGACCTTAGACAGAAAGAAAACAAGAATCTTCGAGTAATCCAGGAGGAAAGAAAGATTTGAGATGATTAAACATTGCACAGTTTCTTGGTGTATTTTTTCCAAAGTGGGGTGTGCACATTTCATATAGTAAAGAAAAGCCAGAATGATGGGACCAAATTGTGAAAGCAACTGCAACCAAATTTTTTGCTTCTCTTAAGATAAAACTTCGGTGTCATCTTGACAATAATAAAAGTGCAAAAACGGCTAAGTATGTTTTCTGGATTCAATCTAATTCTCCAATATCTTGCAATCGCTCCAATTAATTCCACATTTACAAAACCAAGAATATGACTACGTCAGCTTGGGAATTAAGGAAACATTTCTTCATTGGTTACCTTTTTGAAGACCATGGCAAGTCTCTTCGCCTTTAAAAACAATTGGCACATCTACCTTCAACTCCGAGCCTTCATCAGCCCATACAAACACAATATTCAAAATCTTCCCGGTCACTTCATCCCTATGAATCTAAAAATTCTCAAGCAGTTACTCCATAACAAGAAAAGGGGAAAAAATCAAGTTGAATTAACCACAAACAAAACAGGTAGAGATGAGTGAATGGCTTACTTTGACTGGAAGGATGAATCCTGATTCAAGAAGGGCTGAAGATCCGGCACCAGCACGGATCTGGAGCTGAAACCTAGTGGAGCAAAAGAAAGGGAGCTCAACGGATTTGAGAATGGAGTGGATTTGCTTTTGCTCTGTAGTGAGCAGATGCTTCCGCGACGGCGATCGGTGGACGGAGTTTTTCTCAAGGAGTTGTTGACTGAAAACGACGGCGGGTATTCTTCCCTGAGCTCTATCTCTGCTCGAAATTCTGCTGCCGCTGCACTCTCTAGGGATTGCTTGGATCGTATGGTATGAAGCAGCTCGATATGATGAAAATAGAAACGATACCGATCTAGCTGTTGAAAACGCCGCCAACCTAAGGTTCGTTCCAGCGGAGCGCCACCACTTGGCCATGATCGGTCGGAGGTCTTAACTACTTCAACCGGAATGGCGAGGAATTAAGCGGAGCTCCAAGCTCTACGAGGGTTTATGGCTGTGAAGTTTGGGGTTTTTGAGTATGGGCCTTTGGGCCTACTAGAGTTTGGGCTTATTTGTATTTTGAAGTAGTTGACAAATGAGAAATTGGACGCACAACTTGTTAAACTATTTTTTAGGGTAATTATAATTGGTAGTATTTTTAAAGAGAATAATTAAATGTAGAATAATATTTTTAAAGAACCACAAATATAGCAAAATCTATTATTGATAAACTTTATTACTGACAGACTTCTGCTAATTATATAGTCTATCACTGATAGATTCTAAAAACTAACCTATATTTTACTATAATCGTAAATTCTTTTGCAATGTGTTGTTTCTATTAATATGTTGTTTGCTTTTTAGACCGTCTAAATTCTAGTAATGATTTGATCTCATTAAAAATTATAACTTTTCATGTATGTTTAAGTGCACCATTTATTGTAGCTCTTATAGTTGCTAAGTTGTCTGATGCATGCTTAAGTTTTAGTCAAACTTTTTGAAAATTAAAAAGCAAAAGAAAAAGAAAAAAAAATTAAAAAGCAAAAGAAAAAGAAAAAACAATAGAAAAAAGAAGATAGTCAATAGAAAAAAGAAGATAGTGGATAAGAAAAAAGAACAATTTTGTTAAGCTTTTTGCTCAATGCTAGCTTCTTTAACCATAAGTGTTAATGTGTTGGAACAAAGATAGGAGTATAAGAAAGGTAAGGCTAAGATAATTCTTGCTCCTAGTTAAATGTCTTCACAAGTGTTGGTAAGTTAGAACAAAGATTTAACTTAGAAACAAAAAGAAATAAAGAAAAGAATAGGAGTTTGGCAATCCCTTAAAAGTGTTCTATTACTATTTTGAGTTAGGAAACTTAACACTAGAGCTGTTGAGTCAGAGTAAGGAAAAACGAATTAAGGGTCAAATAAACCTTTTTCAAGCATATATTAAGGCTTAAGTAGCAAGACGTCACACTCGTTTAACTTTCTCCCTGGTAATGTTGTCTTTGAAAACTGTCACACCCCTCCCCAATTCATCTCTTTCACTAGGAATGAGATGTGAGGACAGCATATGTCAACCCTCTTATGACATCAACTACCAACTGAATTTGTTAAGCATAGAATTTGAACTTGCTTTGTTTCAAACTTTAACCTGTAAATCTGTCTAATACATAACTAACACTGAACATAACTTAACACATCACAACCATAAACTGCACTCACAACATTACAACCCTTAATATAACTTATTTACAAACCAAGCCCTGACTCTACCTCCATAGAGGCTCATTAATTACAAACCAGATCGAGAACAACATCAAGACTCTTACACTTGAGTCGGTGGCAGACTGAACTTTTTCTGACTAGCAACTAACAACCTTGGAACCTTGGAACTCTCTTGCTACCTTGGGAAAAACAAAACATTGGAAAACGTGAGCTAGAAAGCCCAATGAATAACATGCTTCATAAGAACATAGGCTTTCATGTTGGAAATTCCTTTTGAAATTGTTGACATTAAATAAGATCGATAAAACCATATCTTAACAAAAAGCATATCATAGTCTAACTCAACCATTCTTAGAAAATCATTGAAAACATAAGCTTCATATAAACCATCATACTCTTAACTTATCAAAGTGAAACTAGAGAACCCTTTATAGGAGATCTCATTTAGTCATTTTCATAAAACTAGAAAGCCAAACATTTCATTTAACTACTCATTAAGACCAAAGAATACTTCTTATATCACTTAAGTAAAAACATCTTAATTAAAAATAGAGATTTCATGCATAAATCTTTAATACCTTAACCATAGATTACTCATACATAGTTTCCATTTTAATCATGAAAAATCATATTAAAACACCTTAATAAGACCAGAGACTAAGATCATAATTTTCCACCCAAACCAGGAAAACATGTTTAGCCTCTTCGAAAACTGTCATTCATCAACTTCATCTCCTTGACTGATGAAGACCATGTTCATAAAACATTCACATTAAAACAAGAGAATCACATAGCATAATATCTCAGTAAATCCAAAGATTAAACTCACTTAGTCTTATGGAACCAGGAAAACATACTTTTAGTAATAAATTGGCTATATCAGCGTCCTCTACTTGACTGATGATAACTAACTTATTAAACTTTTTCATAAAACTGGAAAATATACTTGACATGTACCCTATCTTATCCCATCCTCATGTGCACATCTAGACAATTCCTAGCTAGAGATGCTAAAGTATATTGAAATTTCTTATTAGTGTATACTGATAATTCTCATCAAACGTCTTTGTCGTATGTTAGCAATCCAATGTACCTAGCCAATGGTTGGAAACCCGTTTATTCCAAAACCACATTCTATCCATAAACATCATACATTGCATATTAAATTCCTCCTTTGAGATCATAAGAAAATCATTCTTAAAAGTCATTAAACATATTTAAGGATTCCAACATGCTTATTAAAATCCTTTTAGGAAAACTTAGCATCTCATAACTTCCATTCATAAATCACATCATGATCTTTAAAACTCACAAATCGTGCTTTGAGTTTATAACATACTTATTATAAATTCTCATTGTAAATCATAGCATGACTAGCCTTTTGGAAAACCATCGCTTAGCATACACTCATAGCAAGATCTAACCTATCAATAATATAATGGAAAAGCATAGCATAAACTCCTTATAAAATAAAACTTAACCATATTTGGAAATATGCATCTAGCTCAATATAGAATGCATCATGCTTAAACTATGCTTTAGAAACATTAGAGCATCTAGCTCATATATGAGAAACTTCAAGCTTTAGCATCCTTTAGAAACATTGTTTCATTTAAACAATATCATACATTCAACATGAACATGCTTTGAGTTCATAAATATATTTCCTATAAATCTCTTTGGAAATCATAGCATGGCCTAAACTACTTTGAAAAATATAGTACTTCATAAACCTTTTAGAAAGCATAATATATCATAATTTCCTTGAAAACAAAAAATCAACATGTGGCCCTTTGTATAACATAACTTGGAAACAACATGAACATCATAACATAATCCTCTTTGAAAAACTATAAATAAACAAGTTTATCTAAATCATGTTTGAACTCATTTGGACGATCATACTTATATTAGATATAACATAGGCAAACTTTGCTTAAAAATATCATAAGCATGCTCTTTAAAATATTTTTAAAAATTAAAAGTCAATCACTCTTATTTAGCTCCCTTTTAACCCTTTAAGGCCTCAGTACCTCTTCACTTAAACGAATTTCCTTAAGCCAAGGTGCACTCCTTCACTGCATTGCATGGTTGGTTACTTGCCCTCCTTGGGCGCATGGGCGCTACACTTAGGTCGTGACATAAGCTATGGGTGTTGGATCTCGCACACAGGTAGCTAGGTATGCAGAAACTCTCGTGCAGGCGTGTGTGCTGAGGTTGGGTGTCAAGCGATGGCATGCGGCAGCAACCCCTTGCATGTGTGGTGTGTGTGGGCATAGGCACAACAAGGCATGCAACTCTCAATTCCTATGCACTGAACTTAGCCCACTAGCAGCAGCCTCTCAACGTCAGCCTTACTCTTCTTCCGTTGTCAGCCCTTTTTTTGACTCCCTTCATTTTCTAGCATGTATAACATCAATTCCAACCTCAACTAAACAAAATTTCCTTCATGAAACTTGTCTAGAAATGTATTAGAAAACTTACCTTCAAATTTGCGCTTCTAATTCCACCTCAAGAAATCAAAATGCATTAAAACAACCCTCATCCTGCTTCAGTTGCTTCTAAACTCAGATCTTCCTTGATTTTCCTTCACTTTTGAGCATTCTTTTGGCCAAATCCCTCTATGGTAGCCCAGGAGCAACTTCTACACTCAAAAAGCTTCAACTTGGTTGAAAATCTCCTTCTTTGTACGAATCAAATGTTCAGAGCACTTTCTTCTCACAACACGTCTAATTTCCAGATTCAACATTCAAAGCATATAACTTAAAATCCATTCATTAAAATCCAAAACTTCCTTCTATGAACTTCTTAAAAGATCTTTAAACTAGTTTACCTCAAAATCAGAGCTCTTAATTCCTCTTAGAAGGCTCAGAATTCACCAAAAAGCACAACTTTCTCGATAGAGTCCAAAATTTTCATTACCTTTGATTTTCTTCAATTTTCAGTATTAATCTGTTGAAGATTCTTCACAACTCTCATCACTCATCAAGCTTTCAAATGGCTTCAGAATCCTTTCTTCTGGTCGAGTATAACAGCCAAATCAACCTCATCATTACAGCATTTATTTATAGTTCTTCTTGCATGCCTTCTTTGTTTAATAACTTGACACCAATGCATCCAACTGGCATTTTCTCTACACTTAGCTATTTTTCCCTTCAGTCACTTCATCCTTCATGCAAGATATGAGTCCTCTACTCCCCAACCTTCCTTGTTCTTCAAATTTTCCTAGTAGTCTTAACCATCTCATCGTTGCACCGTGCCTTTCCATCATGTGTAAGCTTGATTCATGCAAAAATAACCTCCAAAAGTAGCGTTCTCAATGCTTACCCTTCTCATTTCCAGCCCATCATGCAAGTTCTACGCCTCAACTCATTTGATTTCCACGACTAGGTCGTCCATCTCTTTGTCCAAACTTCGTCTTCATGCCAAACTTCTCCCATGCCATCTCAAGCTCCGCCAAGCCTTCCTTGCTCTTCCTTTGCTTACTTTTCGCACATGGCCTACTGATGACATGTAGAAATGCATGCCATCTTAGTCCTTTTACTTAGAATTATGAAGGTTGTTAGACAGAATATGCGGCAATCATGTTAGGAATTCACAAGAAAAAGAGTTTGCGTCGATCAGCATGTCGAATCTCAGCTAACCCGTTAATTTGGATTAATTATGCGTTCAATATTCTATTTTTGTAGCCAACGCAGGAAATGAACACAAACGCGGAAACCGGACCACCGCATCGACGACCGCATACGGAAAAACACTCCATCGCAAAGGCAAACGCATCGATCAATGCATGGATGTTGCGATAATCAGTCATATACGTCCATCACATAGGAGTTGCACTCGTCAAGCGATTACGATCATCATGTAGAGTTGCGGTATTAAGCGAATGCTGCCATTGAATGATTGCGGCTATGTGACAATGCAAACTAATGGGATCAACGCAAGGTAGGTGGAATGAACGCATCAATGCATCTACCTCGAGAAAATCCAAAGCTGATGCTGACATTTCACCTACCACGCCGTTGGTGGCAGAGGTTCAGAAAGGACTAATGCGACGAACTTAGACTCAGGGCAGTCCAATTAATGTTGTCGACGATCCAAGCTCTATAAATAGAAGCCGATGAGTAGAAATTCAAGTTATCCAAGGTTTTCGCCTGAGGTTCGCCTAGGGTAGATCCTTGTGATCCAGACAAAATGCGTTAGAAGAAACTGAGAGTTATTCATCTCCTTCATCCATTCCGAGTGACGACCGGAGCCTTCGACCGAAGCTAGATCTCGAGAGAGTCAGCTCCTCCACCCATCCATGGCACCACCGACAGCCTTGACGCACATCCGCTGCGAGCAGATCTTTACTTCCAGCCGGTCATTTCCTTTTCCTTTCTTTTCTCATATTGTATTGTATGACATTTTGGAATTAAGGAATTAATACAACTTGTTTTCAATACACTTCTCTATTTCCTTCAACTCATCTCCATCTTCTTTGCTTAGCATCTTTACTTTCATTTCAACACTTAGTGGGAGTGCTTGGGTATTGCATACTTAGTCATGTGGACTAGGAATATGAAGCATGTAACAACCCACCGAGAGGTGTTCATTGCGCGAGTGTGTTAGTAACCTTATTTGCTTGGTGTGAAACTGTTGCAACGCCTGTCTATAGGCTAACGCATTGCTTGTCTATGAGTAAAGTCAGCAATAATCAATTGTCCAAGAAGGTAAGTGGTTGGACGCATTAAGCAATATATGCATTGTTCACTAAGGATAGTAACAACCTTGCATGAACCAAGTTCATGCGATTGTCTTATAGTATGTATGCTTTATTCGCCCATTAGGGATACTTGGGAGGGTAGTCTAAGGGTAGGATCTAGGCTTGGGAAGGTCAGATCAGAATCTAGGCTCAGGAGAGTAAGATTAGAATGCATAATACAAGAGATAGAAGTTTAGGAATAAGTATTGTTTGCTATTAACCCATCGCATGCATCCTAGAGATAGGATACGATTGAGTGCGGTCACCTTGCTTTTATGCATTTTGCATCATCGCATAAGACAAGAGTAGAGACTTAAGAATAAGCTTTATGGACATTTTGTATTCAACACATGAGTCCAAGACTTAGAAGCACCGCATTTGCATTGGAAAAATATTTTTTGTGCATGAGTGTAGCATGATCACATTGGCTTGTGTTGACTAGAGTTGCCCTCACAGTCACTCTTAAAGGTTGCAATGAAATCATCTCCACATTTTATCTATTTTCCCGCACATTTATTTCATGTCAAGGTTTGTCGCATATCTACCTTTCATACATATTCTCATTGCATTGTCTGTTAGATAGGAGTAGGAATAGGATTAACTTAGCAATATCCCCTTCATTATTTTATTTATACCGCCGCATGCATATCACCGCAAACATATAGTTACAAGTCCCTGTGTTTGACCTCAGATTACCAGAGAAACTTGCATTGGAATTATACTTGGTTCCAGCGCAAGAAAACTTGTGGCAGGACGCATGGTCATCGCATACATTTATTAATGCATTATCAATCCAACGCATAACCATCGACGCATGACTATCAATGCATATCTTAGGAACATGCATCGCATAACGCGTCCATGGGATTTTGGTTGTCAAGTAAAATTGACTTCCAATTTCTCGTCACCACCTACCAAGTTTACATCATGGCATGGTTTCCTCTTCCTCCCTTGTACACATTCTCAACGCCTAGTTACCCCCTTTTTTTACAATCTTTAGCAATTCAACTTCATGCTAACTTCCTTTGTGTGAAATATCCTCCTAATGCCAAGGCCTTCCTCTTAACATCAATCTTTCCACGCCCAAGCTTCCTTACCATCACCAGCCTTCCTTCTCCACCCTTTACCAAGGTCAACGCATGCCTAAGCCTAGCCCTTCTAGGTTCCTCAACCAACTTCATAAGTATCATTACTTAGAATATTTTAGGGGAAAGTTTTAGGGTTTACAATTTACTTACCCCATAAAAGAATTTCGTCCTCGAAATTCGGTGAGCCCCAACCCAAGGGCTTCATTTTCAGCTTAGGCAGACTTTAACATGAAATAACAAATAGTAACACCTCAAGATTACAAAGAACTTGTAACCTCTTAACCTTTAAATTCATATGTTACTTTGCAAACATGCTTGGCTTAAACATATAAACTTTGGAAAACCTTGAGACATAGCATAATTTTTGTTGAATACATATAACATTCATACTTTACAATAATCATAGAACATCATACTTTATCTTGTTCCCTTACACCTTTAGTTGAGGTAGAGTCTTTTTTCTCATACTCCCAACATCATTAATCTTTATTGATGTAGAGTAGTCTCAATACAATTAGCGTCAACAACTATCATTGTTACATAACATTACAAACAACTAAACTTAGTTTATTGTTCTTTACGTTGTTTAAACACTTAAAACAACTTAAACTTATCCACATGTTCATCACTTGAACTTGACTGCTACTTTTCATCTCCAACACTCTCAAACTCTTCTTACACATCCATGTCTTCTTACATCCTGGGACATTCTCTTCTGAAGTGATCAATCTATCCACACTTATAGAAACTTCGCATTTTACTAGGACATTGTCCCTAATGATATTTGCTATAGTCAGAACACAGAGGCCTACCTTTGAAACTGGCAATAGACATTTCTGGTTGCTCGGCTTCTTCTGTCTCTAGCACCTCTTTACCTAGAATCCTCATTGAACTTGATGGTCCACTATGTTTGGACTTTGAAATTCCCTTGTTAGAAATTCTTGGTGCCACCCATTTTCCTTTACTTCCCACACTCCCTGCTAGACTTAAAGACTTGGATCCACAATGGTTCTTTTCTGTTCTCTCTTCTTGGCTTCCCTATGCCAGACTTATTTCTACCCTCATAACAGCTTCCACTAGCTTAGAGAATTCATTCCACTATATGCTAGTTGTTACAGGAGTACGTATGTCTTTTCTTAGTCCATCCACGAATCTCTTACATCTTTCAATTTCATCCTCTATTATACTAAAAGCGTACCTAGTTAACTCTATGTACTTTTACTCGTACTCCTCCACTAACATGGAACCTTGTACGAGTCTGAGAAACTCGTTCCACTTCATATCACAGAATAATCGCAGATAGAGCTTCTCATAGAAAGCTTGCTTGAACTCATACCAAGTAGGTTATTCCTCATGACCTCTTCTACTTTCCAACACTCACCGCTAGTGTTTTGCTCTCTTTGGCAGTAAGAACACAACAAGTGTCACTTTCTTGTTCTTTAGGTACCTCATGACTCTGAAACATTTCTCTATCAAGTTTATCCATACCTCAGCATCCACTAGGTTTGTTGTTCCCTTGAAGGTTGTTGCCCCTAAAGACTTCAACCTTTCAATGGCAATGTTTTTTCTCTTTATCTAACTGTTGGGGTTGATGCCCTAAATCTCATGAGTCTTATAGTTTGTAATTCTATTGTAAAAACACTTTATTTATCTAATAAAATAAGAGGTATTTTATTTGACATTTAGTTGCATTAACCCACAGAAACCAATAAACTAAAATCCAAGGTTATCTTCTATAATTTAAAAAAGTATGTAGAGACATGTAGTTGGATCTGAAGGATCTCTAACCGAAGAGTTCCATGAGTGCGTTCGGATCGCTCCAATTTTACAGTGACCGAAATACACAATAGAAATAAACAAGGGAGAGAGTTGCCATACATGTTGAAGACGTTCTTCAAACTTTGGAACTTAATGCAGCGGAAACCTCTACCGATCAACCAACTCCCGAACAACCACACGAATACGAACGCCGGGGGGACGACACCACCAGAAAGAGCCCCATGTATTCTCAGAGTGAGAACCCAAAGCGTGGTCTTTCGTGAAATCGGTAGAGGAAGGAGGATGAACAGATCGTATAGGCCATAAGCAAGTGGGAGGGAAGAAGACGCTATCGTGTAGCAAGATGTTTATCGTTTAGGAGACACTACACGATTGTGTAGATTTTACTGAACGATCGTTCAGGAAATGGTATACGATCCTTTAGCAAACTCGGGATACTATATGATCGTTTAGGGAAGCTATCCGATCGTGTAGGAACTAGGTCTATTGACCCCCTGACCATCCCGATCACATAATCTCATTCTCATGCTAGGTACTCATTCATAATATAAGCATATACAATTTAATTTAAAATATATGCTTTAAGACTTAAAGGAAAGTACCACTCACCTTGGTAAGGATATGAATCTTTCTCTCAAGAAGTTCCTTGATCCCCTCGGGCTCCCTTTTGAACCCTAAGATCCAGATTCAACTTAAAACTCATATTACGCATAGTTCTAGGCTTTGTCTCAGGAAGCTTACATCAAAATCTTAGCTCATAACTTCTTGTGGTTTGGCGGGAATCATCAAAACATCAAGATTGGCTCAAGCTTACCCGACAGCTCGATCTTTCTGTCTTTTCCTCATTCTCCAGCCCGATTCCTTAGAGCTTCTTCTCCGGCAGCCTTACCCTGAAAACTGGGCTCTCATAGATTTCAGGTGGCTTTGGAATCACCTCAAATGTGTGAGTATTCTGAGAGAACTACTCGTCCCCAATTTATGCTATTTCCAGACCTTCATGTCCAACAGTACCTTTCCCCTTTGAAACCTCTTGACCAATGAATGGTCTTACTATCAATGCATAGTCTTCTCCCAATTAGTCCTCACACACTCTTCTTTATGTCCTTTGAATAGAATATGAGTTCTCATCTGAAGTCCTTGGCCCTATTTACAAGCATACAAGATTTCTCTAAGGTCGACAGCTCCTACTTGGCCACATGTCCAAGTGTCCTTTCTCACACTATTACCGCAACCTTTACATCACCGCAAATTGAGGTGTCTTCTTCTCCTTTCACCAACACATGGCCCTCAAGTTTGCATGTCTTCTTATGCATCCACCTCATTTGCTTAAGGCCTAAGATTTCCTCCTAATAAGCCACATGTTCAGATGACGTCCTTAAATGCGTTCATCCAATTGTCGAACCATTCCTATGTCCGAACACCACCAATTGGCGCATGCGTCCACATGCCTCGGATGTCTTTGGCTCATAACACATCACCAACGCATAACAACCTTTAGGTCGACTTGGTTCTCAACTCAACATCTCAAGGCATAATTCACCATCACCTAGGTTCTTGCTAACGCATCCCTTATGACCAACGCAACCAACCTCGTGAACCTTATTACTGCAAGCCTTATCAACGCAAGGACAATTCACCATGCCTTCACCTTAGCTCGTTCCATTGCCTAGCTCATACTTTAGCAAGGCCGCCGCGTCCTCTCGTGTAGCATCGATGCATCCATCGTGCCGCATGCATTGTTCTAACCTCTCAAGACATTGGTTGCTGCATGCATTTCTCTTGGCCACACTTTGGCTTCCTTCAACGCCTCAAATAACCTCTAAATGAGTAAGACAAACGCATGGACAACACTTAGTCAATTTTCTAGCTTCCAACGCATGGTTATACTAACCAAATTTTCACTAGTTAAGGCTTATCTCAAACTACTCAAGGAAAATCTATTCAACACTTAGAAATTTCCTTCACTTCAACATAGGATTTAACTCTCACTTAGTTAATCCCTTTTATTTTCGGCTTAAGTAGGAAAAATGGAAATCTGGGTTTCACACAGGAGTTCCCAACTCACTCAAGATTGAAAATCATGTTATCTATGGTCATCCTAGTGAATTGAAGTCACTATCATGAATGGTGTTATATAACGAGACGTTAACACTTCGTGGTCAGGTCTTATACAAACTTTTTTACCAGACACCCCCGTTCGCATGTCCACAACATGAATGATCAGGATCAGACCATCTGTAACAAGTCACAACACTTGTGACCATTCCACAAAGCGGGTCGCATCCATAGCGTTACCAGCATAAGGTTTCCCTCCTATATCCATATACTACAGACCATTTTGGTTATCATTCAAGACATGATCCATTTGTATGTCACCACATACATGCTTGAGTTACATACAGATAACTAGGGATTTTATGTTTATTGTTTTGTGGTAAAGCAAATAAAACAAGCAATTGAGCAAAATACAAGATGTAAAGTAAATATCATATATTATACAACACAAGCATTCATACAAGCTATTTACAAACTAAAGGATACAAGACTTTAGGGCATCCACCCCAACAATCTCCCACTTGTCCTAAAACGAAGTGGGGTGTACAAAACAATAGACTAGGGCATAAAATCCCAATACAAGAAAAATCTTCCACTCGCCCTAGTCCAACCGCAGGCGATCCTGTAGGCCCATACTCCGTAGGTGACCCTCAAACAGTATAGTTGTGAGAGCCTTCGTAAACAGGTCAGCAACTTTAAAATGGTCTGAGTTAGGTTGATTCGTCTCATCTTCTCAACCTCTTGAGGCATCTTAGAACACATGTCCTTAGACAAAGTGAATCTATGCTTAAACGGCAGTAAGCTTCTCTTGGAGTCCTGCATCGAGTACTTGAGAAATATCTTGTCAATGTATGATGCCTGAGACAGTGCTAGCACTTTGTTCTTACGATCCCGAAAGATCTGTATACCTAGAACAAACTGAGCCTTTCCCAAATCTTTCATTTGGATTGGGTTGTTAACCAGTTCTTAACTGCAGTCAGTAGACCTGCATCATTCACAATGAGTAGGATATCATCTACGTACAATACTAAGAAGACTACTGAAGCGTTGATGATCTTCTTGTAAACACAAGATTCATCAACATTTTAGTCAAAGCCATATGACTTGATCGCAGTATCAAACGGTATGTTCCAAGATTGAGATGCCTGTTTCAGTCCATAAATGGACCGATTCAGTTTGCAAATCTTTTGCTCTTGACCTTGGGCTATGAATCCCTCGAGTTGCACCATGTAAATGGTCTCTTCAAGATTGGCATTAAGAAATGTCGTCTTGACGTCCATTTTCCAGATCTCATAATTATAATAAGCTGCAATGAACAGGAGGATGCGGATTGACTTTAACATGGCAACAGGCGAGAAAGTCTCCTCATAGTCAACTTCCTCTACCTGGACATAACCCTTTGCCACAAGTCAAGCTTTGAAGGTCTGTACCTTCCCATCAGCACCCCGTTTGCACTTGTAGATCCATTTACAACCTATAGATCGAACCCCATCAAGCTGATCTACAAGATCCTATACTGAGTTGAAGTACATCGACTCCATCTCGAGATCCATGGCCTTGACCCATTCATCCCAATCAATATCCTCCCTTGTCTTCTTATAAGACAACGGATCCTCAACGTCGCCATCTGCTACCATAGCAAGTATTTTCATGAAACCATGATAGCAAACGGGTGAGTGATAACAGGCAGAAATTCACGTTATCATAGTGCTAAGTTATTAAACAATGATGAATTGCGTTAACGGAAAATGATAAATTGCGTCCATTAAGCATAAAATCTATTAAATTGTGATCGCGTGCGTCAGCGCATTGGGACTATTGATTTTTGTATTTTTTTTTGCAGAATATGCGTTAATGAATTGTAGAGATGGCGATCATACGAATTCATCGGTCGAGCGCAACTACACCGCAAGACTTTGCGTTGATCGTGCTTGCAAATATTCACCCAAGAAGTATCACCGCAACATGGTGGACGCATCTGGACGAAAGGACAATTAAGATCGATGGGACAGAAAGCTGACAGCAGTCAGATCCAAATTAAGTTGATAGCCGATAACGGTCACAAAGTACGTCCAGCTTTATCGGTGACAATTATCCGACGCATCAATCAAGAATTAAAGTTGTCCCATCTGAATAACCAGGAAAGAGAAGCCGCCTTTCACCTTTTGATGCCCTATAAATACCAAGTGCATTCTTCAAATAAGAAGTAAAGCAGTTGATTAGTTCACCATTTTTAGTTCACGCCTCTGTCCATAAGTTTTCCTTCACCTTTTTTAGGCGGACACGAGGAAGAAGTTGTATCGGTAGATCATTCCAGCAAATTTGGGAGAGCACCGGAAACTACTAAGACGGAGAGAAGGCCGACTCCTGCGGAAGTGGGAATATCTTTAGTTCAGAATAGAGATTCCAGTGTAAAAAGCCTGGGTCAGCAAGAAATTACTACCAGGCTCTCTGCTTAACTTCCATTAGCATTTTATTCTTAATTTATATATAAGAATGGAATTTCTTTCTCTATATCTGTTCACTCTCTGTGATTCACGCATGAGTAGCTAAATTAGTTGAATGTGTTGAGAAGCGTTTAGTTAGTACAACGAGGGAATCTTCATTCTGTATGATTATCTTGTTTATGTATGCTTCATTCATCTATTAGAGATACTCGGGAGGGTAGTCTAAGGATAGGATCTAGACTTGGGAAGGTCAGGTCAGAATCTAGGTTTGGAAGAACCAGATTAGAACATATAAACGGGAAATAGGCGCTTAAGGATGAGCACTATTTATTATCAACGCATCGCATGCATCTTAGCAATAAGATATGATTGTATGCGGTCACCTTGTTTTCTTGCATTTTGCACCAATGCATATGACAAGAATAGAGACTTAGGAATAAGCTCTATGGACATTTTGCATGCAACACTTGCATCCTAGATTTAGGAGCATTGCATTTACATTGGAAAATGACTTGCTGTGCATGGTAGTAACATGATCGCATAGTCTGACACATTCCTAAGTAACGCTAGCTAAAGATCTTCTCAACCCGTTCATCGCATACTCATTGCTTCTATCAACGCAACTTTGTTTCTCAAATCTGCTGCATTTATTTATTTCTTTTTATCATCACAACAACAACAACCCAACCATTTCATTTATTTATCCGGTTACTCAAAGTTTTCATAAGAAAATTATCGACGCAAACTATTTTCACAAGTCCCTGTGATCGACCTTGGACTTACCAGGAAACTCAGAGGAATTTATACTTGAATTCCGCTGGGGAAACTTGAGTGCACAACGTAATTCCACCAACGCATTTCATCCATATTTCCATTCAATAAAATAAGGCATCAGTGGGTTGGCAACCCTCCCACTACGTCGAGGTTCCCTCAACTCTTGAGGTAGAACTGACCTACTAGATGAACTCCCATCAACAACTTTTGCTGATGTAGCAGGCTCTTCAACAAATCTTGTTGAAGTTTCAGTAGTTTCATTGGAAAGCTCACACAACACGACATTGCTTCGTCGACTGTGCTCCCTTATATGATCCTCCTCCAGGAAAGTAGCTTTGTTGAAACAAACACCCTATTTTCCATCGGATCATAAAAATAACCTCCTTACATTTTTTGGGTAGCCTACAAAGAGGCATAACCTCGACCGTGGTTCCAACTTCTTGGGATTAGCCTCAAGCACATGTGCAGGGCAACCCCAAATGCGGAAATGACGTAAACTAGCTTTACGCCCGTTCCACAACTCCAGAGGTGTCTTTGCAACACTCTTGGTGGGAACACAGTTGAGTAAATCTACCGCAGTCTCCACTGCGAAACCCCAAAATGAGTTCGATAAGGAAGCATAACTCATCATCGAGCGAACCATGTCTAACAAGGTCCTATGTCTCCTTTCCGCTACACCATTCTTCTGAGGTGTACCCGACGCTGAGAGTTGAGAAACGATTCCATGTTCTATCAAATAGTCCTGGAATGTCAAGTCCAAAAACTCTCCACCTCGATCCAATCAAAGTGTTTTAATCCGTCTATCCAATGCATTTTCAACTTCAGCCTTGAACTCTTTAAACTTTTCAAAGGATTCCGACTTCCGTTGCATAAGATAAACATACCCGTACCTGGAGTAATCATCAATAAAACTGATAAAATACTCATAGTCACCTCGGGCTCGCACATTCATAGGACCACAAAGGTCAGAATATACTAACTCAAGAGGCTTCTTGGCTCAATAACCTTTTCCAATAAAATGTGGTTTAGTCATCTTACCCTCAAGGCAAGATTGCACACTGGTAAAGAATTTCTTCTAACTCACTTAGAAGTCCATTCTTCACCAATCTCTCAATCCTATTAAGATTGATGTGCCCTAAACCAAGATTCCAAGGTTGGGCATTTTCTTTTGGAGAAATTCGTCGACATTTTGATTGAGTTACGACAGGTCTAAACATTTCAGTACTAAGGAGGGAATTAATGGCTAACGGCCTTAGCAGATATAAATTCGATTCCAGATCTGCTGTACAAATAAAAACACCATCTTTATGAATAAATGCTTTATCCACATTAAAAGAGAGTATATTTACATTGCAATAAACACTTTACAGAAATGAGGTTACTTTTTAGTTCGGGAACAATATAAACATCATTTAGAATAAGAAACCTATTCTGTAAAGCTAACTAGACTCCTTCTACTGCCACAGCTGAGATGACGTGCCCGGTGCCTACTCGCATCGTTATTTCACCAGCCTTTAACTGTCGACAAGATCTAATCCCCTGAAAAGAAGAACAAACATGGTTAGTGGCACCCGAATCAATTATCCAGGCAGAATCATCATTCTCCACTAAACAAGTTTCCAGAACAAGTAAATCAGATTTACCTTTATCGGCCTTAGCCTTAGCCTTGGCTGCTTTTTTCTCTTTCAGATACCGAGGACAGTTTCTCTCCTAGTGTTCATCTTGGTTGCAGTGGAAACACTTTCCCTTAGCAACCTGTGGATGCCTCTTTGGGACGAAAGGCAGTGGGTTAGTAGGTGCCTTCCCTTTTCCCTTACCACCCTTCTTCTTCTTCCCCTTTGGAGAGTTAGAAGTAGAAGGTGCAGACTTCGTTCCTGAGGTCGAACCTCTATGGAATGTCTTGGAGGATGAAGCAACATTTGCCTCACCCTTATTCTTCTCCTTACTTTTCAGTAAAGATTGGTAGGTCTACAACTCGTTGAGGAGAGTTGTAAGGTTATATTTCACTTTGTTAAGAATTACATTGCTAACAAAGTGCAGGATCTCCAGCAATGAATGCAGGATTATGCTAACCCGGCTGCCCTCATCAATGGTAGACCCATTCAACTCCTCCATATTAAAGTGAACCATCGTGTTTAGCACATGTTCACGAACAGGGGTGCCTTCTTCCATTTTTGAGTTGAATATGTATTTAAGAGCCTTATGCATAAGCTGTTCAGACGGCTGTCCAAACATCCCTCATAGGGACTCCATGATCTCATGCGCTGAGACCATAAGCTTATGTTTCTTAGCCAAGACTTTTAAAAAAACTTGCCAAGATGTAGGCTCGGGCCTTCTCATTCGCCCTTGTCCATCGCTCGTATCCCTCCCGAACATTTCGAGTGGCATTAAGAGCTGGAATAGGAGGACAAGCCTCTATGAGAGCAAACATGAGATCCTCGATGATTAGGATCGTCATGATCATGTGTTTCTTTGCGAAATTATCGCCAATAAGTTTTTCGGCGCTTAGTAATGCCAACGTGATTGTCGCCATTTTTTAAAATGTTGCTAAAAAAGGAACAAAATTTTATTATATTTTGCTAACCACTTTTAAACCAATCAGTTTTGCAAAACGCTTTCAAGTACCCTAAGATATAGACTTCTATTTTGTAATGATGCCCTAGTGAGGCAGGACAAACGTCACCGGTTGGGTGATCGGTTGCTTCTTTGTTGGGATGAGACATTCTCAACAATTAGGCAAAACCAACCTAACAGCCACCATTTTTTTGGTCCAGAACTGTTAACCTTTAACAATTTCGGGTAAGTGTGACCCCTCGCTTTCAGTGCAAGAGTCTCTCCCTAATGAGCCCACCGTAGGGAAGAAGCAGATTAGGACAAGAGATAAAGTTACCTTATCCTCTTCCAGGAGATAAAATAAAGAAATGTGAAAAACTACCATCCTTTAGGGGGACGCTCCCAGGGCGCCTCGAGGCGATGTGCAGTAACTTTATTCAACCTAACGAGGGAGACCGAGGGGTCGCACTTCCCGCTCTCACTTACTATGAACACTCTCTTCATCCACCTTGTTATTGACCTACCCAAATACCATCCGTTAGGGGGACACGCCAAAGGTGTCGCAATGCCGAGGGTAGATCTCACGGTGTGGACTATTTAGAAGAAACGTGAAAGGTTTAAGTGAAGCATCTCATGCCCCAAGTACCTCCCACTGAATGTTCTACCTAGGGTTCATTAACCTAGACAATCCGGCTACTAATTTTAGTCTAAGTCATCTTTTTAAACTCTGCTCATAAACAACGTTTGTCTATGAAATATGAACAAGTTCTAGTAATCACATTTAAACACTTTAATGGACTGTCCTTAACTTGCATGCATGCATCAAATCTATCTTATTCACCTTTCCAGGTAAGTTCCCAGGTAGAGGTGTTTCATTTCCATCAACTTAAATACCCCAGCCTAGACAGAACCTGCCTTGGACAAAAGGTCCCTTATAGATAGATTTGCTACACTTTAACCTTTTATTGGCCAATTTAATCCTATTAAACTGATTAAAAGATTAAAGCCTTAGGGTTGCTAATCATATTAAAACCATGATCTTAGGTCTATGCGATCCAAGTTTTAAACAATTTAAAACCATGAATTAAACCTAAGTGAGCATGCATGTCTTTCTTATTTCTTTTAGTTCTAATTTCTCTTTAACTTTTGAAAAGAAATAACTAAAACCATTGTGCACAATGAGGTGTTTATAACATTTATAAAGTAACCTATGTGTCATGCTTCATAAAATTTCCGGTCATTACTATATATAACTTTTATATAACATGTAACAACCAAGCAAACACAATTATAATATAAAGATGATGCATGTCAATGCTTTTTATGTACGCATAAATATAACTCTTCTATTATATGATGCATAAGCATGCTCTTACATAATTAAATCATGCTTCCCTAAATTATAACAATTACAATAAAGAGATGATGCATGACCATTGCATAACCTAAGGTGGGATTTACTATATGTGCATACCATATGACATATAAAAAACATACATCGCATGTAATAAATAAAAGATTAATGGCCCAGGATGAGCCTTTCAAAAAATAGAAATGAAATAACCCTATCTATTACATTTTTCATCGAGCAAACCGGTTCATAGGCGAACCGGGTCTTGAACCGCTAGGAGGACTCCATTGTGTAGTAAACGCCATAGGTAGACGATCATTCAGCATGCACTAGATGATAGACACATAATTAAATGATCGCGTAGACGACAACGAGGTTACGAAGCTTGATCATCTATACGATCGTTTAGCGCGACGACAAGTAAACGATTTACAATGCGTTACTAAGCGATCGTTCAATCAGTAATTAAGCGATGAAGCTTGTTGACCTAAATGATCGTCCAGCGTGCGAGTGCGTTAAACAATACATGAGCATATCATCGTCTACACGACTTGATACTCTGCGATCGCGTACTCAATCGTCAACCTGATGCGACCAACTCTTGATCGCATACCCCATCGTTTAATCGATGCATTCAACAGTGATCGCGTACTCCATCGTCTTTACGATGCGATCAACAGCGATCGCGTACCACATCTTCTGCACGATGCGATCAACCCTAGATCGCCTCCTTCCTTGAAGAACTGCAACCCTTGCACCGATCTTCTTCTTCGAACGACTCAAAACTACAAACAAACTTTGAACACAAACTCGATAACAATTATTAATACCCAAAAACGAAGGGGCCTTTACAAACAACCGCAAATGTAAAAAGATGTAAATCAAACCGAGGCTACCATCCACGAAAACATCCATTAATCTCGCACATCCACAGCAAATTTAACCATTAAACAGTGTAGAAATGCACCCACCAAGAACTTAAATGTCATTTCGTTGCAACATATGAAATTGGAGTATAGAACCTGGCTCTAATACCAATTGAAGGATATCTTACCGAAGAGTTCCATGAGCGCGTTCGGATTTCTCCAATTTCACAGTGACCGAAGTACACAATATACATTCAAACACACAGTTATACAAACGAATAGTCAATTAAAGGCATGTTTTGAACAAGAAATAAACGAGGGAAAGAGTTGCAATACCAATTGAAGACGTTCTTTAAACTTTGGAACTTAATGCAGCGGAAACCTCTACCCGATCAACCAACTCCCGAACAACCGCACGAACACAAACGTCGCGAGGATGACACCACCAGAAAAGAGCCCCAGGTATTCTCAGAGTGAGAACCCAAAGCGTGGTCTTTCATGAATTTGGTAGAGGAATGAAGATGAATAGATCGTATAGGCCATAAGCAAGTGGAAGGGAAGAAGACGCTATCGTATAGCAAGATGCATATCATTTAGGAGAAACTACACGATCATGTAGATTTTACGAAACGATCGTTTAGGAAATGGTATACGATCCTTGAGAACACTCGGCACACTATACGATCGTTTAGGGAAGATATTTGATCATGTAGGAACTAGCGTGCGATCGTTTAGACACGAGGTGAACAATCGTCTAAGTGTAGAGCGACTACCGTATAGGCTCTCGAAATACTTAAGCGATCGATTACTTTTCACCAGCGTGCTCTTTCTTTTTCTTTTTGGACGATCAATTCAAAATGAAAATAATTTTCATTTTAATTCACCAGTTACAATAACCGACGCTGCCCTACTAACGCACGTCCGAGCGTGAAAAGTTGGCTTAATTATCATATAATTAATCAATTAATTAATAATAAATATAATCATATTATATTTTTACCCTATAGTTTGATATCACATATCTACTGTAGTATTTTATCCTCTAATTGATATAAATCATATTTATATGTAATTTCCTCCAAAATAATGTATCTCACACAATTAGCCCATTATATCATATATAATTAACCAGTCCAATTATATCATATATAATTGAACTTTCTCTTATCAATTTGAACATTTCAAATTAACCCAAATATTGATTCTCAACTTTATCCAAGCTACTCAGGGGACCTAATGAACCTATGGCTCGAAGCTCCAACCATCCGTGAATAGCTGACTAAGCTGTTTAGCCACGAGATCCACCATTCGTTAACTATCAGGCATTCCACTAAAGACCAACAGCTGAACTCTTGTTACCACATATATATATTTGTGTCCATCGGATATAACCAATCATGAGTACGATGATCCTTTACAGATGCTCGTAAGTACAGCTGTACCAAATTATCGTTTTGCCCTTGTAGTTACATCTCACTCCTTAAGTACCACTGATTCCTCTAATGAACAATACAACATAGTCCAACTATGTGTGAACACCTCTCGTGCCAAGAGAAGGTGTGTGGTGCCACATCGTTCAAGCCCTGGAATCAACCCTTAAGGGAGCTATCTATCTACTTACCCCTACCTTGGGGAAGCAGTGAATTCCATCTTGTGTAGCTGAGTTCCCAACTCTCAAATCAGACGAATCCCCAAAATGGTAGGTTTGAATCGGCAACTTAGCCACTCGCACCCATACAAATCAAAGGACCGCCCTCAATGGCAAGCGTTCCCAACTCACTCGGGATTGAGGTCATGTTACCTATGGTCATCCGAGTGAAGTGAAGTCTCTATCATCAACAGTGTTGTACAATGAGACGTTAACACTTCGTGGTCAGGTCTTATACAAACTCTTTGTATAGGGCTCCCCCACTCGCATATCCTCAACATGAATGATCAGGATCAGACCATCTGTGATAAGTCACAACACTTGTGACCATTCCACAAAGCGGGTCACATCCGTAGCATTACCAGGATAAGGTTTCCCTCCTATATCCATATACTACAGACCATTTTGGTTATCACTCAAGACATGATCCACTTGTATGACACCACATGCATGCGTGAGTTATATATAAATAACCAGGGATTTTATATTTATTGGTTTATGGTAATACAAATAAAACAAGTAACTGAGCAAAATACAAGATGTGAAGTAAATATCATATATTATACAACACAAGCGTTCGTACAAGCTGTTTGCAAACTACAGAACACGAGAGTTTAGGGCATCAACTCCAACAGGATCATGTTTAAGTGATAATCTAAACGGTTTGTAGTAGATGGATAAGTTTGGGTACCTTATCCTGGTAATACTATGAATACAGCCCATTCTATAGTTGTTACAATTGTTGTTAAGTGCTATAAGTGATCTGATCTTAGCCAATCATGTGGAGACATGCGAGCATAAGTATTCTATACGAACAGTTTATATAAGACAGGACCACGAAATGAATAGTCTCTTTATATAACTGTTGGGATTAGTGTCCCAATTCTCCCGGAGTCTCGTCGTTTGTAATTTTACACATTGTTTATTAATAAAACAACTGTTATTTTATACTAGCATTTACTCATATCCAATAAACAAAGCTCCATGGTTATCTTATGTAAACTTAAGCATGTATATGTGATATACAAGTGGATCATGCCTTAAGTGATAACCGAAATAGGTTTGTAGTATAAGGATTAAAGTGGGATACCTGATCCTCGTGATACTACGGATATGACCCACTTTGTAGAAGTTTGCAAGTGTTGTAAACTACTATAGATGGTAGATTCTGATCATTCATGTAGAGACATACGAGCGAGGGTGTCCTGTACAAAGAGTTTGTATAAGATCAGACCACGAGATGACTAGACTCTGTATATAACACTGTTGATACTAGATACTTACATCTCACCTAAATGACCATAGGTGACACGACCTCAATCCTGAGTATTTTGGGAACTTCTGCTTTTGAAGGCGGTCCTTTGATTAATATGGGTGAGAGTGGCCAGATTGCCAACTCAACATACCTACCTTTCTGGGGATTGGTCTAATTTGGGAGCTGGGAACTCAATACACAAGATGGAATTCACTCCTTCCCCGAAGCATGGGTAAGTAGAGAGATTGCTCTTGTTGGGTTTTATGTCCTAAAAACTCGCAGTTTATAAAATAATAAACATCTTCTATAATCAATATATTTGTCAATGATTTCACAAATTGTACGAAAGTCTAAATCCAATAAATTAAGACCCATGACTATTGTATGAGTACTTGAATGAGGTTTGGTACCTTATTGTGGTAACACCATTGGATGCGGCCTACTCTGTAGTTGTTACAAAGAGTTGTGAAGTGCTACATATGATGTGATCCTAATTCGTATATGTTACGACATGAGGAGTAGGGGCGTTCTATGCAATGAGTTTGCATAAGATCAGGACCAAGAAATAAGTCACTCTTACTTTATAACGTTGTTTACTGTTTAAGACTAACTATTTCATCTAGATGACCTAGGTAACTCAATCTTAATGCTGAGCTAACTATGAACTCTTGTTTATTCGGGATTGCCCTTAGATTTGCATAGTTGAGAGTTGGCTCAACAGCACTGGCTCAATAAGACTCCCATTTCAAGGGTAAGATCGAATAGATAGGTAGGGACATAGGGTGCAAGACGGAGTTCACGCCTACCCGATTTAGGGATAGAAGAAAGGTTGTTCTCTCAAGTACTGAATCCAGGTCTTGAACAAGAGGCCCCACCCTCTCACTGGGCTGAGAGAGTTTGGTTTAGTGATTGGATCAAAACCGGTTGTTCATTAGAGGATCAGTAGGAACTTGAGGAATAAGACGTAATCTCGGGGGTAAAATAGATATTTGACCCAGCCGTTATTACGAACAACCTGTAAAGGGTCGACTTGCTGATTATGGTTAAATTATGTGGACATAATATATTGACAGTGAGGGGAGTGCAACTATGGGCTTTAGTGGAGTGACCCATTAGTTAACGAATGGGGATTAATTTGGTCTAATGAGTCTAGCCAATTAATCTCAAATCGTTGGAGCTCATGGTCTGTAGGTCCGCGAGGTCCCCTTACTAACTCGTAAGGGACTAGCTCTAGAATAGCATGATAAGTTCATTTGAATTGTCCATATTAGATTAAGGGAATTAGTAATTATATGAGATATAATTACATGTTTAGTTTGAGTATTAAACAGAATAGGAGAATTTATATTTAAATATGATTAAATATATAAAGATGGATATGTGTTAAAATTAATTTAATATTTGATATTAAATTAATTAAGTTTTATTTAATAATTAATTTATGAAATTAATTAATTTTTCTTTTTTAAAATCAAAATAGATTTTTTAAACTCAAATTTTCATTTTATGATAAAATTGATAAGAAAAAAATAAACAACAATAAAACACTAAAATGGAAAAAAGAGATTTCCATTATCCATCTATGTAGCAGCTAGTAAAGGAGCTTTGAAGAAATTCTACAAGAGGTATGTCTTAAAACTCACTTGTTTCTGCAAAAGCATGCTTTATATTTTGCCAAAATTAGTGAATTTTAGTGTTTAGATAATCATTGTTCTTCCGTTACTATTGATATAATCCTAAAATTGGTATCAGAGCATCAAATAAGCATTCAATTCGGTTTAATTTTGGTTTGGTGTGTATTTTATATGAGAAATTTGAAACTGGTGCGTTGATATAGTTTTCTGATTTTTGCTGATTAATTCTCTTTAATTTCTCATTTAAATTTGTAATTGGCTCTTGTTTGATGAGATTTTATGTATTAGCAAGAGTCTGTAATTTATTTGGAGTCATTAGAGTCGAAATTAAGATGAAATTGAAGAAACAAGCGAAGAAGGTCGAGCTGCTATTCCAGATTTTCAGCTTCTGCTCAGAGTCGTTGTTGAGGTTCCAGTTGCTAAACGATCGTCTAGCTCCAGACACTACACGATCTGAAGAAAAGCTAGACGATCATATAGCAATATGCGCTGGTCGTTGTGATGTTGAACGCTAGACGATCATGTACTTGCGGGAGCTAAACGATGTGTTCAATTTGCTATATGATAGCACTAAGAGGTCGTTTAGCTTTGGCATGGGAACTAAACGATACGTTGAATTTAATATACGATGGTACTATGCAATCGTTTAGCTACGATGCGCACTGAGCAATGTGATGAAGTGTTACACAATAACGCTGAGCGATCGTCTAGATGCGGAGCCAAGCTATGTGTTGAAGTTTATATGCGATGGAACTAAACGATCGCTTACCTACAAAATGCTAAGCGACACGATGAAGTTCTATACGATGGAGCTAAGCAATCATTTAGCTATGGCGGATACTAAACGATGACATGAAGCGCTAGACGATGGTGTTAAGCGATCGTTTAGTTCTATACGATAGAACTAAGCGATGGAGTTGAGCGATCGTGTAGTTCTATACGATAGAACTAAGTGATCGTTTAGCTTCGACAGTCACTAAGCATCGTGTAGTTTTATGCAATAAAGTTAAACGATTGTTTAGTTGAGACAAACACTAAACGATTGTGTAGTTCTTTACAACATAAGGCGATAGAGCTAGACGATAGTCTTCAGCGCTACATGATCGGCCTTTGCAAGATTTTAAGGTTGGAGCGAAAGCAGTCGATTTGATCGGTTTTCTCAAGGTCCAATCCAGTTCAACTTCAAAGTGTTTTGGCTGGTCTGATTCAGAATCAACCAGTCTGGTTCAAGATGCTTGGGTTCGGTTTGGAGTGGTTCGAGCGGTTCAAAGACGATTTTGAAGCTGATTTGTAATAGTTAGGCTTCTACTTGCTTGTTTTTGCCAAAACTAAAACCATTTCAGTCTGTGTTTAATTATTTATGCATTTGATGTATGTTATAATTAAATAAATCTTGTATGTGCATATAGTATACCATTTAGATTTAAAATCCCACATAGGAAGCATGTTACATGCATTGAAAGTATGTTATAATTGTTATAATATATAGTATGCATGTTAAGGTTTCTTGTATTTAATATAAATGTTATATTAAATGTTGAACGCCTCATGTATGTTATGGATGTTTAGCATGTCTAAAGTTTTACAAGTTGTTATAAAATTGGGTTAGACATTTAAAATCCATAAACAATAGTTGCATGCTCACGTAGGTTGACCACCTGTTTTAATTGTTAAAACTTATAAAACCTAGGTTACAAACTCAACCGGTATATAATCATGTCCAAGGCTGGAGGTACTTAAGTTGACGGTTACAGAACACCTCCAACCTGAGGATTATGGTCGAATTATTGAGCATTGGTAACCGGTTTTATGAGCATACGTGAGTGATGTGAGGTAATAAAATGGTTTATCACCTAGAAATTGTAGGTTAAAATCCAATTATAAGAATTATACTTGGATAAACTACATAGACTTATGGTTGTTTTATTAGCTGAAAATAACCTAAGTAAATATCTACCCAAAATAGAACACTTCAGTGGAAGTTTAATAACTTCTATATGATAGAGTTATTAGAAAACTTCAGTGGGAGATTAATAACATATACGATACGTTATTTTTAGCTCCCACGTCTCTAAGAGTTCACAATCCAGATTTAAGCGGTACTTCGTGTCACCCTTGGAGTGACCTCCATTCGGAAAGTATTTTTTAGCTTAAATCTAGACTTTGGTGAATAAGAGGAAGTTGTTCAAATATAAGTATTTTATATGATATATAGATTTCAATTACCATGTCTCCACATAGTTTACATTGTGAAATTCGTACAACGCTTCGTGTCACCCTGGGAGTGACCTCCATTCGGAAAGTGTTTTGTATGAGCCAATATCAAGGTAAACGGAGGAAGTAGTTCATAGTAAGTAGGTGAAGGATATATGTCAATATATCCTATGATCTCCTCCATTAGTATGAACCGTGAGATTGCTATGTTGTGCCTGTTGGTTTGCTTTAAGCAGCCCTTTGCTAGTCGTTTAGTGATGGCTATCCCCTCGAAGGGTTGTAACATAGGATTCGAAATAACACAGACTTCAGTAAAATGAATAGGGTCTTATGGTTCCGTCTTGGATGTTGTCTTCTATCTCAGAGGCAAATTCATACCATCCTATAAGATCTAAAAATGGTAGGTCACACTTACTAGAATTACTATGTTGTTAGTAAAGATCATGACCGAAAACGATAACTAAATGACTATAGGAATAAGAGTTATTCCGGGGATAGTGTTTAGTCAAAATTGTTTGTTTTAGTGAAGGAGTATCTAACTGCCCCATGATAGCACATATTCTGACTCACTAAAATATCATTGCAAATAAATAATGGTTATGGGTACATTATTACTTTTTGCTAAAATTTGATTTTCGATTTAGTTACAATTTGCTAATTAGAATTTGTTTGAACTTTATCAGCATGTCAAATACTTCTAGAATACCCGATATTATTAACAGTAAAATCAAATCAACAAACAAATTACTAGTGGTTGATTACACCAATAGAGTTTTAACAGATGATTGTCCTCTATCTTCTAACTCATCTAAAATTATATATTATGTAGATGAGAATGTTGAATTCGTACAACACGATAAATATGATTTACTTGTTATCGAAGCATGTTTAGTGGAAAACGATAAAATCTGGATAATTGATTCAGATGCCGCTAATCATGTATATACTATCTCAAAAGAAACAAGTTTCTGGAGACAGTTGACAGAAGGTGAAACAATCTTTAAAGTAGGGATCGAGGAGATTGTTTCAGCCAAAGCAGTGGGAGATATGAAGTTATTTATAGGAGATAAGTACATTTATTTGAAAAATATGTACTATATTCCTTCTATGAAAAGGAATCTAATATCTGTCTCTTGTTTGCTAGAATAAAATTATAAAGTTTATTTCGAAAATGGTGAAGTGTTCAACAAAATGGGAAATAAACAGATTTGCTCTGCAAAATTAGAAAATAACTTGTACATGTTAAAACTAACTGAGGTCAAAACTGTTTTGAACATAGAGATGTTTAAAACTGTTGGGACTCATAAGAAGAGGAAGATTTCTCCAAATGCCTATCTTTGGCACTTGAGACTAGGTCACATAAATCCTAACAGGTTGTTGCCCCTAAAGACTTCAACCTTTCAATGCCAATGTTTTTTCTCTGGATCTGCTTGTTGGGGTTGATGCCCTAAATCTCGTGAGTTTTATAGTTTATAATTCTATTGTACAAACACTTTATTTATCTAATAAAATAAGAGGTATTTTATTTGACATTTAGTTGCATTAACTAAAAAAAACCAATAAACTAAAATCCAGGGTTATCTTCTGTAATTTAAACATGTATGTAAAGACATGTAGTTGGATCATGTTTAAGTGAAAACCTAAACGGTTTGTAGTAGATGGATAAGTTTGGGTACCTTATCCTGGTAACACTACGAATACAGCCCATTCTGTAGTTGTTACAATTGTTGTTAAGTGCTACGAGTGATCTAATCTTGGCCATTCATGTGGAGACATATGAGTGTAAGTATTCTATACAAATAGTTTATATAAGACAGGACCACGAAATGAATAGTCTCTCTATATAACTATTGGGATTAGTATTCCAATTCTCCCGGAGTCTCGTTGTTTGTAATTATACACATTGTTTATAAATAAAATAACTGTTATTTCATTCTTGCATTTACTCATATCCAATAAACAAAGCTCCATGGTTATCTTATATAAACTTAAGCATGTATATGTGATATACAAGTGGATCATGCCTTAAGTGATAACCTAAATCGGTCTATAGTATAAGGATTAAGATGGGATACCTGATCCTCGTGACACTACGGATACGACCCGCTTTATAGAAGTTTGCAAGTGTTGTAAACTACTATAGATGGTAGATCCTGATCATTCATGTGGAGACATGCGAGCGAGGGTGTCCTATATAAAGAATTTTTATAAGATCAGACCACGAGATGACTATACTCTGTATATAACACTGTTGATACTGGAGACTTACATCTCACCTAAACGACCATAGGTGACACGACCTCAATTCTGAGTGTGGCGGTCCTTTGATTAGTATGGGTGAGTGTGGCCAAATTGCTAACTCAACATGCCTACCTTTTTTGGGATTGGTCTGATTTGGGAGCTGAGAACTCAATACACAAGATGGAATTCACTCCTTCCTCAAAGCACGGGTAAGTAAAGTGATTGCTCCTGTTGGGTTTTATGTCCTAAAAACTCGCAGATTGTAAAATAATAAACATCTTCTATAATCAATATACTTGTCATTGATGTCATAAATTGTATGAAAGTCTAAATCCAATAAACTAAGACTCATGACTGTTGTATGAGTACTTGAACTTTATGTGGAGACATAAGAGTGGATCGGGTTCGAGTAAATAGTCAAAATGATCTATAGTACATGAATGAGGTTGGGTACCTTATTCTAGTAACACCATTGGATGCGACCTACTCTATAGTTGTTACAAAGAGATGTAAAGTGTTATATACGATGTGATCCTAATTCGTACATGTTATAACATGAGGAGTGGGGGTGTCCTACGCAACGAGTTTGCATAAGATCAGGACCAAGAAATAAGTCACTCTTACTTTATAACGTTGTTTACTGTTTAAGATTAACTATTTCACCTAGATGACCTAGGTAACTCGGTCTTAATCATGAGATAAGTATGAACTCCTGTTTATTCGGGATTGCCCTTAGATTTGCATAGTTGAGGGCTGGCTCAACAACGCCGGCTCAATAAGACTCCCATTTCAAGGGTAAGACAGGATAGATAGCTGAGGACATAGGGTGCAAGACGGAGTTCACATCTACTCGATTTAGGGATAAGAGAAAGGTTGTTCTCTCAAGTACTGAATCCAGGCCTTGAACAAGGGGTCTCACCCTTTCACTGGGCTGAGAGAGTTTGGTTTAATGATTGGATCATATACCAGTTGTTCATTAGAGAATCAGTAGGAACTTGAGGAATAAGACGTAATCTCCGGGGTAAAATAGATATTTGACCCAGTCGTTATTACGAACAACCTGTGAAGGGTTGACTTGTTAATTATGGTTAAATCATGTGGACATAATATATCTACAGTGAGGGGGAGTTCAACTATGGGCTTTAGTGGAGTGACCCATTAGTTAACGAATGGGGATTAATTTAGTCTAATGAGTTTAGTCAATTAATCTCGGATCATTGGAGCCCATGATCTGTAGGTCCGCAAGGTCTCCCTACTAGCTCGTAACGGACTAGCTCTAGAATAGCGTGATATGTTAATTTGAATCGTTCAAATTAGAATTAAGGGAATTATTAATTATATGAGATATGTTGATCTGCAATATATTTCATATAATTTTGAGTTAAAATATAATGAAGAGATTGGAGTGAAAATCGGGCATGCAAACTATAGAGATTTTGAGAGAAATTTTGGTTTAAAGAAAGAGTTATTCAGCTAGTTTTCTGCAGTGAGCATTTCTCCTTCTACCCTTGATTCAAGCTTGTTTTGAGTCCCACAACTCAATCTAGAACACCAAGAGAATAGTGGAGAAGATATTGAGGTGGTCTACAACAAGATTGGGAGAAGATAGCAACTGGTGAAGGAGCTTTGAAGAAGTTCTACAAAAGGTATGTCTTGAAACTCACTTGTTTCTACAAAAGCATGCTTTATATTTTGCCAAAATCAGTGAATTTGAGTGTTGAGATGATCATTGTGATTCTGCTACTGTTGATACAATCTTAATCTCCCTTAAGAGCTGATTCTGAGGCTTGAACATAGTGGTCACAATTTCTCTTTGGAAGAAAGGAATATGACTTATGTTCATTAGAGGATTCAGTGGTACTTAAGGAGTTAGATGTAACTACAGGGGCATAACGGTTATTGGCCGAGTTGTACTTACGAGTGATCTGTGAAGGGTTATTGCATTGTTGATTGGTTAAGATGGACACATAATTTATCTGTAGAATGGAGAGTTCAGTTGTCGGTCTTTAGTGTAGTGTCTGGCAGTTAACAGATGGTGGATCTCATGACTAAAGAGTTTAGTCAATTATTTGCGTACCGTTGGAGCTTCGAGCTACACGTCCATAAGGTCCCCTTGGTAGCTCAATGGATTTAAGTTAAGGACCAGTTCTTGGTTTTGATTTGAAATGTTCAAATTGACAAGAGGTTATTGGTAGTTGTATGGTAACCGTGAGATAAAAGGAAAAATGTTTTCCTAATTTTAGTAAGAAAAGGTTGAGAAATAAGTAAATTTGAGATTTCCAATCTTGGAAAAATTCTCATGAGGAGTTGTCAAGTAAATTATATTTAATAAGTAACATCTTGGATGAGCTAAATGATTGTGGAGTGTTAGTAGGCGACAGACACTCAGCTAAGCGATGAGCTAAACGATCGCATAGCCTTTGCTATTCGTAAACCACCAAGACATACCTTATAGCTCGATGGTTGCACTCTCCTCACTGTTGATATATTTCTGTACACTTGATTTAACCATGATCAGTAATTCAATCCTTCACATGTCGTACGTATTTACAACTAGGTCAAATTTACCGTTTTGTCCCTATAAATACATCTTGCTCCTTTAGTCACCACTAATCCTCTATTGTACAATTAGTTTATAGTCCAATTAATAAACCATGTCCCTCTCACCCATGAGATGGTGGGGTCCTTTTGTTCAAGACCAAGAATTAGTATTTAAGGAAACAACCTATCTGCTAACCCTAAAATGGGTAGGAGAGAATTCCATCTTGCAAGACTATGTCCCCAACTATCTATTTGGTCTTATCTCCAAAATGGGAGGCTTGTTAAGCAGTGTTGTTGAACTATTCTCACCTATGTTGATCAAAGGATATTCTTGAATAACCAAGAGTTCATAGTTGACTTAGGATTAAGATCGGGTTACCCTAGGTCATCAAATTGAAATAGTCTGCTTTAACAGTAAACGGTCATTATAAAGAAAAGTGACTATTTCGTGGTCTAGTCTTATGCAAACATATTTTGCATAAGATGCCTCCACTTGCATGTCTCCACATAAACAATTTCAGGATCACATCGTTTTTTTCAGTATACAAAGTAGGCCGCATCCATAGTGTCCCCAGGATGAGGTACCCAATCTCATCCATATACTTATAAACCTTTTTGGCTACATACTATAATCCTCTTTTATGTCTCTACATAAAGTTAAAGTACTCATACTATAGCCATGAACTCGTTTATTGGATTTTATAACATAATGCAAATTCAATAATACTTTTATTGATAAATAGAATATGTTTCCCTGATTACGAACTGCGAGTTTTAGGACATTCCCGCCAAGAATATCTTAGGGAAAGTTCCAAGGTTTACAAAAACTATCAAAGCTAGAGTCATGGATCTTTTATCTAAGTAGTTTCCTTTTTTGAGATTGTTTATTTCTATCTTATTCGAGGACTGGTAATAAGTTAGGGGTGATATGACAGCATCTGAGAAATAATGTTATCTTGGTTGACTTAAATCATGCTCGTTTTAGTGTTATATATGTTTATTTGATGATTTTGCAGGAGTCTAGTGATTTGGAGGTGGTTCAGCCATTTGTGTGCAGGAAAAAAAAAAGTAAAAAAGGAGCATTTGAAGCCATACTTCACCAACCATATTAAAGAGGGAGGCACATTACCAAAATGCATTTGAAGCTTTGCAACACTAGCCCTCAATGTTGCACAGTGTTGAAAAGTAATAGCCAAGCGCCTCATGCTACCTTAAAGCGTCGAAACACTCTTGAATAGATGGAATAGGGCAGTATCGCTCAATGCTGTGGAGCGCTGCAAAGTTTTAGAATAGTAGTGTTACGACGCTTTCAACTTGGTATATTGCATGTTCTCTTTTTTAGGTTGTATATTAAGTCCTATCAATTGAAATTCTTCATCTTCTTCATCATTTTCTCTATAATCATCCCTCTTCAGCCATTTCTTTGTATTTGAATAGGATTATAGACATTTAAGTGTATTTAGACCATGGTCGACTAAGTAAACGCTCTCAATTTGGAGGTAAGAGGTTCAGCTGCTATTTCTGTGAGGATTTGGTTTAAATTTTGAAGTGATTCTAGTTGTAAACATTTTGAGTTCTTGAGTTATATCCAAAATGTGTTTATTGATTAGTTGACACCTCTATTTAAGTGCATATTGTTTGCTAAGATTTACTATGCCATATGTAATCGTCTCATTGAAATCGACCAGTAGCATGGTCAGGATTGTGTATGTTGGACTATTTAGTTGTTCCAAGTGATTAATATGCATGTTCTAATCAAAATTCGAAACTAATCGTGTAGCTAATTTAGGTTATCCAAGTCAATTACGAGTCTTGGCAATTAACTATTGGTCCGGATACAAGTATTGTAGATATTTATAGACGCTATCGAAACCAATGCTTTTAGTATGCTTAGTTTGATTGAGGGTTTATCGGGGTTAATAATTTGGGGACACTTGTTTGAGTCAATTGAACAAGTGACCTAGCATTTGCATGATTTAATGACCGTAATCTCTAGTTTCCTACGATCAACTTTACAAATGGACTCGGTTCCTATCTCTAAATTGAGTTTGTTAGCTTGAATCGTTAATCTTCACCAATTTCAATTCCAAGTTTTTCATTTTCATGGAATTTTAATTCCTTGCACTTAATTTTCATTGACTTATCCTGTTACCTTTGATTCCATGTGGAGATGACTCAGACCTACTAGTGCTACATGCTTAGAAAAACTTGAAGATTACATTTGCTTACATTGGCCCTCGTCAAGCTCACTTCTCCATACATAGTTCAAGTAGGTGAGAAACTAATATAGCTTCAAAATTTGAGTCTCCATCCAAAATTATTTGTAGTGCTATGCTTGAAGGGTGAACTGGTATTTAGATATAAAACATTAAGATTGTGACAAGGCATCCTAACAAGACATACCTACAGGTAAAAGTTTAATTTGATACAGAGAAACCTCAAGGCTCAAACCGTAGAAATAGTAGTTGAAAAAAGTAAATGTAAATAAATATTTAACACCACCCCCCCCCCCCCCCCAAAAAAAAAAAAAAAAAAACAGTGGAACATGTGAGTGCATTAATTTTCCTTTTTCTTTTTTTTCTTTTTTTTTTTGAGTTAAAAAAAAAAAAAAGAACGAGCTAGTGTTGTCCTAATTTTGTAGGGTGTTTTTTAATTCCAATAAAACAAAACACATTGAATAAAGGGTAATAAATGTTGAAAGTTAATCAAAATTTGAAAATATTTATTACTTATCTGAAAGAATTATTATAAATAAAAATGGTTTAAATACAATACCAATTCCTCTATCTTCAAAAGCATCTATTTCTTTTATTCAGGGTCATTAGTCATTTTGATCTCTTCACTGCCTCATTTTTTTTATCAATAGATGTGAGAATAACATTACACTCAATGAATTTGTATAAATAAATTTAGTCCATTTATATATATATATAAATTTACTTTCAATTTTGTAACAATTTAGTCTTTCAAATTTGTAACAGTTTAGTTTCTATTATAAAAATTATTATTAAGATTTAATGAAATTTCTTGCATAAATAAATTAATAAACTAATTAGAGATTTAATATGTTTATAAAATACAAAGTTTACATCATAAAAATAATAAAAATTGACATGAAATTTTGATTAAAAAAATTATATTAAAGATTAAATTGTTACAAATTTCAAAGTACACTTGACTAAATTATTACACACTAAAAATTAGAGATTAAATTATTACAAAACTGAAATTATGGAAATTAAATCTTTACCATCAAAAGTTTAGAAATTAAATTGTTATTTTTATAAAAGTTCAGGGAAAAAAAGTGTTTTTTAAAGGAAAAAATGAGAAAGAAAATGAAAAAATTAATAATAATAAAGAGAGAGAAGGGAGAAAAAGGGAAGGAGGCAAAAAGAATAATAATAATGGAAGAAAATAAAGAGAGGTGAGAGTGTGGGCAGAAGGACAGAAGGGAGAGAAAGGCATATTTACAATTAATGGATTCAATAACTCTGCACGCAATTGCTCACCAACACACTGTCACCCTCTTCTTCTTCTTCTTCTTCTTTTTTTTTTTTTTTTTCTTTTTTTTCAAATTTATTTATTTATTTTGTCATAAGTCTCTATTTTCTCGAACATACTTGGAGCTTATCCTAAAACTAGGATAACTATCTTTTACTACAATAAATATTATTTTAAAATTATCAATTAATTTTAGTCTACTATTTCAAAATCCTTATTTACTACCATATTTACTATTTATTCTAATTTTTACTATTTTACATTCATTATTTTTTTTTTTGTTCTTTGTTATAATATTTACTATTTTCTACTCAAATTAAAATAGTTTACATTTCAAACACATACTATTATAATTCAAACTCAAATAATCTACACTTCACACACAAACTATTGTAACCTAATTATAATAACTAACTCTTTACCTCAAACGCCCTTTCAGAATAAAAGGTCTTATTTTGTTCTATACTTGATTCACACCACTTCTCTCTCTCTTTTTCTGATATATTTTTTACTAAAATGTTTAGAGTTTTTTAAAACAATATCAATTTTGATTTTTAAACTTTAGTGTTTGTATCAATTTAAACCTTGAAATTTTATAGTTGTATTAATTTATACCTTCCATTATATTCCGTTTGGAAAATTATGTAAAACTTATAATTGTATTTATTAAATTTCTAAACTTTGATAAGTGAATCAATTAAGACACTTAGATAAATTTTCATTTGGAAACCGTCCGTGCATTTACTCTGATCGTCCATTTTGTAAAACTAACATTTGAAAAAATCTAGTTCATGCATTTACTCTGATGGTCCATTTTGTAAAACTGACGTTTGAAAAAATCTACATACATTTAAGAATTAATGGATGAATGATGTTCAAAGGTAATTGTAATGAAGGTCTAAATTGATTGACTTGTACAAATTTAGGAAATTTAAGTTGCACAGGATATCGATTGAATGAAGCTTAGACGGTGTAAATTGATATACTTATAAAAGTTTAGGATTAAAATTAATATAATTGTTAGTTGATGGTTTTAATTGATACAAATACAACTTCCAAAGTTTAGGGATATAAATTGATATTTGTCCAAAATTCTATCATTCTTACAAATTTTTTAATTTAAAAAAATAAAATCAAAAAAGATAATTTGTCGACATGAATATAACCTAGGCTTTGTTCGATAACAAATTTGCTATTCATTTTTTCCTTTTAAAACGTATATTCGTTTCTTTTCACTTTTTTAATTATGATTTTTATTTTTTATTAAAGAACACTTAAATTTTTAGTCAAATGAAAAAAAACAAAAACAAAAACTAATTCTCTATCATTCAAAAAGTTGGCCTGATACTAAATTATAGAGGAAAAAAAAAACTAGTTAACTTAAAGTCGAGGTACAAAAAATACCAAACTTGAAAACAAAAGCCAGAACTCACAAACTATTAATCATATATATATAGTTTTTAGGTATATAGAGCTATATCCTCTATCACGCCCTATCCTATAGATATCTATATACTTATTGACCTATATTGAGATTGATATCAACATCAATGTTATTATTATTAATATTAATATTTTTTTTTACAAACATATACTTCTCTAAATAATTTTTTAATACTTGAATATAGTAATGGATCCAGAAATTTTGTTGACAGGAGTTCTATATAATTTAGTAAAAATAAATGTAGTAATGAATGAGACTGGGAGAATTGGAAGATAGATTTACCATTATGTTAACTAATAATTTTGACACTTTGTCGATCTTATATAAATATTATAAAGATCGGAGTCTATTGAATCCATACTAAATCTGTCAAAAGAAAAAGAGAGAGAGAGAGGATTTGATTATTTATTTGAAAAAATGTGAATTGAAGAAAGTAGGGAAGTAATTGAGGGGTTGACTGGTTTGAAGATTTATGGAAAGAAGAGATAGATAGAAACAAACCCGTCAGACATTAGAGGGAAACTTAAGGATTTGTCACTTCGAAATGAATGGAAAATAAATATATAATTTTGTAAATGGAAACACAAAGATCCAAACAAACCGTACGTTTTTTATATGGTCAATCAATACCACTGTGCACTGTTCTTCTTCACTTTGTGTGTGCGTACGGCTTCCTCACCCTCTTATGCCACCTCACCTTCCACCCTCCATCTCTCTCCTAAACAACTTTCTTTCTATATTCCTCCAACCTTTCCATATACTTTTATCTCTCTTTAATAAACACTCATATTTTATTATTTTTTTAAATAATTACTCTTCTTCTTTATTTACATTTATAATTAAAATAAATATTATCAACAATATATACCTCTGACTCAAGGTTGATACTTTCATACTTGATGTCACTTGAATTATGCTTATTTTTTGTCAAATTAACACTCAATTAACTATAAATTAATGAATAATTATAAATGTATTCTTTATAACATTATGTAAATTTTAAGAAATTTTCTAATAGAGATTTCATGAAACAGACATAGTTATCTAAATATTCCTAATACATCTGATAAAAAAAAAACTCAAAAACAAGCATGATTGTCTAAGCCTCCAAAAATTTGATTGGACCTAAATAAAAATTAGTTGTGTGTTTTTTTTTTTAATTATTTTTCCTTTTTTTTAAGTTGAATGTTATTTCGGTTAAATCTTATTATATTGTTGGTTTCATTTCATGAGAATTTATTTTTGGTTATTTTAAAATCATGTATATTATATATTCATATAATTATTTTTATGTTATAAGAAATTATGAAAATTAGAAAAATGTGATCATTTTTTTTCAAATATATAATAATAGCTTTTGTTTTATGTTTCTATAATCAAGCATGCTTGAATTATAAGAATTAGAAGAATTAAAAATAAAAATAAAATAAAATAATGTGCTCACTATTATTATTAGGAAAATTATCTTAAATAACAAAACTGTTAAAAATATTTAATAAATAATAACAAAATATCACAATCTATCTATGATAGATCGTGATAGACTACGATAGACTACTATATGTATCTATCTTTATCATGATAGACACAAATAGTAATCTATTACGGTCTATCGTAGATAGATATTTAAATTTTGTTATATTTGTAAATATTTTAGTTCATTTTTTCTTATTTAAAAATAACTATTCTTTCTTTTTTTAAAAAAATCCTAAAAATATTTAGGCATAAAGTTCCAAAAGTGCTTATCAATATATATTTCCTTCATTGTAATTAAAAATAGAGACGAGACTCGAATAGATCAAGATAAAGTCATTTTTGGAAGAAAAATTGTTCACATAATATTTTTAGATTTGAGAGAGAACACGAGAAATAAATATCCCGAACCATTAAAATAGTGTAAGATTTTTAATTATATAGTAATCAAATAAAATCTAAACGAGATCTCATTTTTCAAAATTGTAACCTTTTCAATTAGTAGCATTTAACTAGTGATGATATTAAAAAAGTCAAATAAATACTTGTAATATCCACCTAAGATTACACTGTCAAATAAAAAAATAGTGATATTAAAAATGGGAAAAAAAAATGTTGTCTTTAAATATAGAAAAATAAATCAAAATATATACAAAATATAGCAAAATTTTAGAACTATCAATGATAGATACTGATAGACATTGTTATACTTCTATCGGTGTCTATCAGTGACATTGATAGACACTCTATCGGTGTCTATCATTAATTGTTCTAAAATTTTGCTATATCTGGTAAATATTTTCAACAATTTTACCATTTGAAATAATTTCAAAAAAAAAAAAAATCTATTTTGCATCTTACTTATTTATTTATTAATCAATTTTATCCCTAAATGTTTATTCATTTTAATATGTCTAGTTAAATTATACTTATTTAAATATTTATTCATTTTTAATCTGTCCACTTAAATGCTACTAATTTAAATGTTTATTCATTTTTAATATGTCTAGTTATTCTTTTAACTCCTCGGGTACTTGTTGACTCTTTTATCAATGAATAGTTTTTGTCGGGATTGGACTATGATAAAGGTGCAAAATATGTGTATAACGTAGTTTAGATAGGTCGATTCACTCATGTATCCCTTTGGTCTCTATATATTGTTCAAAAGTTTTTTTTAAAAAATGTCTAGTTAAATGTTACTAATTTGAAATTTATTTTTTGGAAAGTGAGATTTGGTTGGATTTTATTTGTTTACTATATATTTTCAAAAATTCAAACTTTAGACCTGTAATTTAGGAGAAGTTGAAATTTAGTTCATATGATTTTAAAATTTAAATTTTAATCTTTATGGTTATATAAAACCTCATAAATAGTCTTTTTAGTATGATAAACCTAATTTCATAAATAATCTATATTCTATACCATATACATTATTTAGAAATATTCTATCAAATCATAAAGAATAAATTCTAACTTTTTTTAAATTATAGTACCAAATTTATAATTAATATGGCTCTTTCCGTTCTAATACTTTCGTATGTTTTTTTCTAAATGGAAAATAATTATTTTAGTATTTATAATTTGATTTTTTTAAAAAATAATTATTTTAGTTCAATTGTGTTGTTTTAAGTAACTTATATTGTTTCTTGTAGTAAATGCTCCCATGTCATTCCAATGCGATAATATATATACACGCACAAATATATATGCATACACAGATATATATATATATACATATACATACATATATATATATATATATATGCACATCCTTGAAGTAGTATGTTTAATTTGCGATAGTAGAACATTAACACATTAAAATTATTATATTTTTTTCGAAAAAAAAAAACAATGGCTATAGGAATTGAAATTTCACACGCCGAAGGTAAACGTATCTAAAAAGTTGGGAGTTCAAATCTATACGTCAGAAACAATAAGAATTAAATACTAATTTAGTTTGTTTTTCAATTAAATATATATATATATAAAGAGTTTATGAAATTTTAAAAGACAAATTAATTTAAATGACAAAACTACTAAAAATATTTATAATTAATAACAAAATATCACAGTCTATAACAGACCTCAATAGACGACTATCTGTATCTATCATGACACAAATAGATAATTTTAAACATATTTGGGAGCGATTCTAAAATAATTAAAATCACTTTTGTCATTTTAAAATCATATGATTTTAATTATTTAAAAACTATTTTTTATTAAATGAAATTAAATTTAAAAGTAAAATTAAATATCAAATTAGTTTTGAAGTATTAAAGGTGTATTTCAAAGTGATTTTTAACCTAAAAAAATGATCTTAACAATTTCATTTATCACTTTCAAATATGCACTTCATTTTTATCTTGTTTCATTCGATAAAAAAAATTAGGATCTATACTTCGTTTACAAAATTTATCAAAATGTAGATCACAATGGTTACTTTTTAAAAGAGAAAAACAAGTTGCACCCATTTTTATGTAGTCTAGACATCACCTAATAGAAAGCTGTCATGTATAAAAAAAATAAATAAATAAATAAAATTAAAATATCTTATTTTTGGACAAATATCAATTATATCTCTTATCAATTTAAACCTTAAACTAATAAATATATCGATTTAAATCTTAAACTTTGAGGATTGTATCAATTTAACTCCCAAACTAATAACTATATCAATTTAAACGGTAAACTTTTATAAATGTATCAATTTAAACCATAAACTTTCATAATTATATCAACTTAAACCATCTATTATGTTTTATTTGGATACACTTACGAATGTTTTGTATTTAAATTGATATATCTATGAAAGTTCAAAGTTTAAATTAATATAATTATTAGTTTGAAATTTAAATTATACAAAAATTGATACAAATTCTAAGATTTAGAGTTTAAATTGATACAATCCTAAAATTTGAGGTTTAAATAGATATTTATCATTTTTTTATTAATTAAAAGGATGAAATAGATTGAATTAGGTGCATTCTATATGGCACTAGCCATTGTTTAAAAATATTGGAGTGAAACTAACCTTTTTTAAAAAAATATATATAAAAAAAAAATAAAATGAATAAATGTTGGACGAGACTTATAAACAAAAGGTAACATTGACCTTTCTAATTTGTGTACAATTGAATTATATTTATTTATTAAAAAAACTATCCTGGTGTACAGTTTTTTTTCCCTCTCCCTCCAGTAGTAAGTAAGGCTTGAAAAGGGAAAATCCCAGAAATTGAAAAAAGAAAAGTGGAAAAAGGACGTTTTGGTCATTTCATAAAAAAGGAAAAAAGAAAAAGAAAAAAGAAAAAATGGGGAAATTGGAGAGTAGAGTGGAAGGGTATAATGGTAAAAGCAAATAGACTATCTTACACTACAGCACATCGTTTCTCGATTCGCTCATTAATACTTTCTTCAACCTTCCTTTCCTCGATTCAGCCCGCACGAATCACGAGATAGTACACCCACACACACAAAATTATATCAATCTTTATTACTTTTTTTTTTTTTTAAAAAAAAAATTTTAATTTCATTCTAAGCATTTTTTATTATTAATTTCAGGGGGAGCCTCTCCATTTTTCTTTTTTCTTTTTTCTTTTTCATTTCATTAAATTATATAATAATGGACGTAAATCATGAATCTCAGTACATCAACGAACATTTACTAAAATCATATAACTATCATTTATTACATTGTCTGAATTAATCATGTTGTTTCTCTACTAACGCAATTTGTACTTATTAAACATATTTTACCACCTTAAATAATATATAATAATAATCATTCTACCTATAATTAAATTTTTTCTTAGCCTCACCCGATTATTATACTCCCTTTATTCACATTATAAATTTTTCTTTATAAATATTTAGGAACTCTACATTTATATCAATAGGTCTCATCCTTAGTAGAGGAGATTACGAAAATTGGTTGATATTATCTTAGTATAGGAGATTTTTCCACTTTGAAAAGTTAGAGGTTCCATTCTTCCATCTTTAAAAAATTAATTAAATTAAAACTTTAAAATTAAATTAGCTATTTCAATTATATAAAAAATGAAGTATTTTTTCTTTATTTTTTTAAAAATTAATTGTTAATTTAAGCAAATAAAAGGAATTAATCAAAAAGCTCAAATTTGAATATGAAAATCAAATTTATGTTTTCCAATTTTAGCAAATTTCATAGTTTTTCTAATAAAATATTGTGATTTCTTTTTCTTGTAATCTATTACATTTTTTTTTATAAAAACAAATTGCAGCTAAATTGAAAAGAATAAAATAAATGGACCTTTTTAAATATAAAAAAAAAAAAATTTAAAATTAAAATTTATAACAAAAAGTTTCAAAAGTTGCCCCTATATTGATTCACTTTCCTCACAAGTTTAATATTATCTCTATTTTTCGTTCTTCTTATTGATGATTATTTTTTATTATTCAACTTTTGTTATTCTTTACATTGAGATGACTGAACTTTTCTATGATCAAAATAGAAATAGTTGTATTTATTGATTTTTGTACTATTATTCACTATTATCTTTGTATAAAAATCTCAAGGAATAATTTTTTTTTCCCTAGATTTTTGCTCTAGTTTTTATTTGGTCACTAAATTTTAAAATATTAAATATTTAGTTCTTAAGTTGTAAGTTTTGTTTTAATTTAGCTTTTAAGTTTCAAAATATTATAATTTTATATTGAGATTTGAGTTTTGTTTCAATTTGGTCCATGAATTTTAAGATTTTACATTTTTAATCTCAATTTTCTGTTGAATACTTCCTCACCATCACTGCCGTCAATTTCTATTAATTAACTAAAAATAATTAGAAATGAAATTTTAAATTTAATTTTAAAAGTGATAAAATAGTTAAACTTAATTAATTATAATTCTTTTAACGATTTTTAATTTATTAATATAAATTAACTCCAAAAGACGGAAAGTGAGTATTTTGAAGTTAAAAGTGCAAATATCGAGACATAGGAACCAAATTGAAGCAAAATTCAAATGTCGAGGATAAAATTATAAATTTTAAAAACTAAAATCAAACTCAAAACTCGAACTAAATATATAATATTTTGAAATCTATGAATTTAATTAGAAACTAAACCAAAAATTTAGAGACCAAAAAAGTAATTTTCTCAAAATCATAATAGACATATACTTAACATTTATCTTTTTATATAAAAATCTTATAAGTACCATCTTTCTTTGGGAAATTTGTTCAAAAACCTCTCTTGAATAATTATGTGAGTTATTGTAATCAAACCCTGAACTTTCAATTTAATTAAACTTTCCGAAATTACAAAAAGGGTAAGATATTGCAAAACTACAATAAAACTCTCAAAACAATAAAATTATACAATTTAACTATTTGTTTAAAAGGAAAAGAATGTTAAAATTTTTAGTTTAAACCCATTTTTTAAAATCTATATATTTTGAAAACGTTTATATGAACTAGTAAAAATTATTGTTGAGCCCCCTCAATTTTAAAATACAAAATTTTTATGTAAAAAATTTTAGTTTGATTTTGGCCATCAATGTAATTTTTAGAGTTTGATTGAAACGATATTTATATTTTAAATGTAATTTGTATCAATTAAAGGATAGTACTATAAATATGATGTGAATAATTTAATCCTCCATCCCACTCGACTAATTATTAACTAGAGAATGTATATATACACTCTGTTGGTCTTTGAGTTTGATAGCATTTTGGTTTCTGGTTTTTCAAATTTGACATTTTAACTCGAACCCTAAAGTTTGGTTTTTTTTTTTTTTTGGTATCGTCGGTTAATTTTATTTTAACTAAAGATGTAGAATAATTATAATAGCACAAGTTTAAATTTAGAATTCACTATGTGAGATTTCATAAAACTTGATGGTTATCATTTTAGTTCAATTATATGTAAAATTGAATTACGATTCAAATCTTTTAACTTCTTCATCCAATTGTATATGCCTTCAACTAGGTTTGTTTTATTAAAAAAAAATTCCAAATCTTTAACTAGTTTAGTGATGTGATATCCGAATTATAATCACGGTTTAAAATGTCGATGTCGATAGAAATATTGAAGTCCTAATTTTACAGAAATATCGATAAAATTTTGATTTCAATAGATATTTTCGAAAAAATTATAAAAACAAAAAATTCAAAAAATAAATTTGAATTAGTAAAGAAAGTTTTATGATTATTAAACAAGTTAACATGTCTATTATTGTATATTTGATATTTTATTACTTAATTATTATGTTTCTTGGATTTTTCTATGATATAGTAGAAATATCGATTCACTTCTTATATCGATATGTAGTCCATAAAAATTTAGAAATATAAAATTTAAAACTATGATTATAATTATAACTTGGGAAGAAAATTTTGTTTTTCTTATTTCCAAAAAAATTATTACATCACATACAATACCAACAAACGCCGCGCGTGGACTAAAGCTTGGCATAACACGTGGTACATAATGTGGGGAAAATCACGATTGACTAGGAATTAAAAATATATATATATATATGAAATTAAATAAATCGATAATATGTTCTTCAACCACGAGATTATATTGTGATTTGTGAATAAATCTCAATTTCTCATTGCATTTCCCCTTCTCTCTTCCCTCCTATTTGACTCTATCATGTAATAAAAATTGAATTAATAATATGTATATATATAATAAGGTTTTTTTTTTTGAAGAAGTATAATAAAAATATTAGATGTACATTTTTCATGACATTTATTACTATGTTTGAAAGAGATTTTAAATCACTTTTATCATATTTAAAATTACTCAAAACACATTCTTTCAATTATTCTAAACAATTTTTTGATATGTAAAGCCATATATTAAGAACTTGTTTAGATGGGTTGATAAAAATAGTGTTTAAAAAAAGAATTTAATTTTCATTTAAACAATTTTTGTAAAAATTATATAAAAACGCACATGTTTGGTTACAAATTTTCAAAAAAAAAATTATATACACATTTGTTTAATTTTTTATATACTCAAATTGTTTTTATTAATGTCAAATTAATATAAAGGACGGACTATTAAACACGATGAACTAATAATTTCAAAATTGTATTTAATAACTTTCATTGATCGAGTTTTTTTGTTCATGTTTTGTTAGCATCTGATCGATCACTTTGATTGACTAGCTATCAAACCCTTCATGGATGGTTATCATCATAGTTGATCACTGGAGGTGACTGATAGAAGGTGGAGGCAGGCAGTGACAACCATGGTGGAAGTGAGGGTATTTTGATAATTTTATGTATTAGACCGATTAGGGAGAAAATTAACCATTAAATCTTAAAAAAAAAAATCTTAAAATTGATTTCAACGTTTCTTTCTAACCAACTTATTTCATAAATTAATTTTTTTTTCAAAAGTTGTTTTTTAGTGGTTCAAAAACACTCCAACATTTTTCTAAATGATTTTTTTTAAATAAATAAATAATTAATTGAAAAATTAAATCATATACAACCTAAAATTAATTTCATAATGATTAAAACATTTTTTAATCGATTTTTTTAACCCTTTAAAATCACTTTCAAAATATGCTCCGTATAGTTTTAGTTTTATTAGTGGTTAGATATCACAAACGTTTCTAATATGGGTGTTCAAAAAACGTGATGACCCGAAAAAATCGATCAATCAAACTCAATCCGTGTGGTTTGGGTTGGGGTTGGGTTCAAATAAATGAATTTTTTTTTGGGTTGGATTGGTTCATGAATTCACCTAATATAATCCAAACTAACCTAAATTTATTATTAACTTTAAAATATATTTTTTCTGACTTATAACATAATTATTTATACATATATTGATTTTAATTTTATTTAATTCTAATATTTTTTGAATAATTTATTCTTCAACAACGTAGTTTCTTTACTCTCTAGAAAGAAAAATTTCACTATATAAATTGAAATCGAGTTGTTAATCTTAATTCAATATATGAAAATAATTACATTAGACTTTTACCTATTTACGTTTTTCTTCTTTTTAAAATAAAGTTTTAAATAAATGACTGATTAACCCGAACCAACCCAACCAAAATATTTCATGGTTGGGTTGGGCCGAGAAATATTTTATGGTTGAGTTGAGTTCATTTTTTAATAAAGGTTATTTGGTTGAAAAAATTTACAACTCGAACAATTAGGTTGAGTCTAAAAACTCTTTAAACCCAACCCAACCATGAACACTCCTAACTATAATGTCCAGTAGAAAAAGGGATAGATACGTTGAAAATTCATTCATATTTGAGATCATATTTGGTTGATTTGTCACATTGATTTTGAATATAAAATCACACTTTTACCCTCTTCAATTAAATAATCATATTTGGTGAGCTTAACTCAATGGTATTAGCATGAGCTTCCATCTAAGAGGCTATTAGCATCAAAAGTTATATTGATTTAAACTTGAAGTAATAATGGTACAAATTTTAAATCATAAACTTTCTTAAATGTATCAATTTACATCTTATTTCAGATTTAGTTTGAAACATATGGTGTGAGATATTTAAGTTTTTCAATTAAACTTTTAAATTGTTATAGATGAATTAATTTAGAACCATGGTCAAAATTATATTTGAAAATTCAATTGCACCTTTAATAAAAAAAAAAAAATTGAAAATTTAGAACGTGTCCCTAATTTATGCTTTTTTTTTGCAAACATGGCAAATTCCACTCATGCCGCCATGATTCATGTTCTGCTTGGACTTTGATTATCTGTGTGACTGATTGATACCAATTGCTATTTGATTATTGTCTGATTACTATTCAATATTGATGGTTAATAATACAAATTGTTATAATATAATGATTGTCAAATTTTTAATGATATTAATTGTTACTTGATTGTTGTCTGATTACAACAATCAAATCACTGATTGCTATTTGATTACTATCTAATTACTATTTGATACTTACTATTATCATGCAGTTTTTATTTGATATTTGGAGTCATAATTGGGATAATTGATAAAATAATTATTTGACATAATTTGATATGAGATTTAATAATTAAGGATTTGGAGAATTTGAGAGTTTTGGAATTTAAAAATTTAGAATTGAATTAGGAAAATCTGGTCTATTAGTTTTAATATGAAATTTGAAGTTTGAAAACAATATAAATATGAGAAGAAAAAGGGTAAAAGCATACAATTGATAAATTTGGAATATTATGATTATAAAATGAAACGTTACTGATTGAATGTTGGTTAGTATTAGATGTATTGTCGACACCCTTGAAATGTTGATTATTTTAAGATATACGGTTAATATACCACACTTTAAGTGAAATACACATGCTTTACTTCGTTGCTATCTCTCAAGCATGATTTATGTACCAAAAGATATTGTCATAACATTATTCTTTGGTTTCAATACACGTGTGAATCTTATTATTTTTTTTTTTATCTTTTTGTCTTCGTAGTTATATATTTAAAATTTAAAACTCACACTATGAAAAAGAGGCTATGATTAACCGAAAGAATAAAATTAAAAAAAATCGAGAGAAAAAGAAATGGCAAGTCGAATAAAAGATCATGCTAGATCGAAACAACAACAATTATGCAAAAGAAAATCATAACAATAAAAAAAGGAAAACAAAAAGAAACCTCACAGTTAAGAAATAAAAAACATTCACGCACACCAAAGAAAAAGAAAAAGAAAAAGATTAAAAAAAAGAGAGAGAGAGAGAAGGAAAGAAAAAGAAAAACGCAAAAAAGCAAAAAAAAAAAAAAAAAAATTAATAAAAAAGAAGAAAAATAGGGAAGTGAAAAGAATGAGAAAAAGTGTGGCATGATTTTAAAAAGTTTAAAAACTGAAGATAGGATTATAAATACAGAATTATAAATATAATTATATTTGAGTATTGAATAGAATTTGATTTGCTATAGAAATAGAATAGTTATGAGTTAGAAGGGGCCAAAAAGAAAGAAAAAGGAATAGGTGAGAGGAAGGTGGAAGGAGGGAGGGGTATTATGGGTATTAAAAAGCGACAGTACAGGGACAAAGAGGTAACTCAGAGACGCATTCAATTTCTGCTCAGAATGAGAGGTCCTTCAAAACGTTTTAAATATTACGTTTCTTGAAACCCCAAATCCTTCATCCAACCGCCCTCCTTCCTCTCCCTCCCCCAATCTCAACGGCTCCCATTTCCCCTTCTTTTTTCTTTTTTTTCTTTTTTATTTCTTTCATATATATATATATATTTGACGTCGACGCCACAGTTATGATCCTTCTTATATATATTAAAAATTTTCCTTTTTTCTCTCTAACAAATTTATTTCATTTTCCTTCTTTAATTTATAAAATTGTTTTGAATAAATAAATAAATAATCGTTGATTTCCTTTTTCTCTCTTTCTGTTCTCCTTCTGTTGGGGATTGTGAAACTCGAAGATCGGATCCAGCGCTCTCTCCCTTTCCAAACCCTAAAACCAAAAACCAAAAAAAAAAAAAAAAAAAAAAAAACTTTCTTTGTTCTAAAGGTGAAACAAAGTTCTCTCCCTTTTCGCCATTGTCATTTCTTGTTCGATCTCTTCTTCTTCTTCTTCTTCCTTTTTTTTTTTTTTTTCAAATTTAATTTTTTAAGTTTTACAGGTTTTTTTTTTCTTTATTCATGGACTTTAGTGGCTCCAAGAAAGAGGAAAAAACTGCAATAATCCATACCAGTTGAGAGCACGACCGAACCCAGAATAATCCAAGGTGAGTTTTTTTCATTTATATCGATCAATATAAGGTCTACGTCCCTAAATTTTGTTTGGTATTTTATTTTATCATCGGCTTTGTGGGTTTGTTGTTTTGTTTCATTGTTTTCTGTTCCACTGTCGCTCTCTCTTTTCTGAAATCGGAAGCTTTTAACATGCTATCCCCCATCAGATTCTTCCCTTTTGTTCTTTTCCTCTTTTCAATTCAATTTACCCCCATTTCACAAAATATATATATATATATAAAATCTATCTATCTATCTATATATATAGTTTTGTTTTGTTTTTGTTTTTTTTTTTTTTGCAGTGTTTTTCTAAAAAGAAATTAGTGAAAAAAAGAGGAAGAATGTCATCATCAAATTCACCATGTGCGGCGTGCAAATTCCTCCGAAGAAAATGCACACAAGAATGTGTATTCGCACCATATTTCCCACCAGATCAACCACAAAAATTCGCCAACGTCCACAAAGTATTTGGCGCAAGTAACGTGGCTAAGCTCTTAAACGAACTCAACGCAACACAACGTGAAGACGCGGTTAATTCCTTAGCCTACGAAGCCGAATTCCGTTTACGTGACCCAGTCTACGGTTGCGTTGGCTTAATCTCTGTCCTTCAACATAAACTCAAACAAATGCAAAACGACCTTTACAATGCTAAAAAGGAACTCGCTTCTTACATTGGCCCACAAGCCATGCTCCCTATTCTCCAACCTCAACCTCCTACTCCCAATCCCACCCCTTACAACATGTCCCCTATGCTAGCCATCCCCCCTCCCGCCATCGCCGCTGCAACCGCTCCTGGCTCCTCCCAACAGCAAATTCTCATCCGCGACTCCGCTCATCATCACCAAATGCAACAACAACACCAACACCAACAACAGCAACAATTGTTCGAGGCGCAGCAATTGGCAGCCGCGGTCGCTGCCAGAGAGCAACAAGAAATGTTTAGAGCTTATGAGCATAAACAAAACCAACAACAACAGAGACAGCAGCAACAGCAACAGCAACAGCAACATGAGCTTTTGAGGTTCAATGGGTTTGATGCTGGTGCTGCTGGATTTAATAATCAAATGAATTCTTCAGGCTCTAATTTAACATTAGGGACTTTTGTTGATAACACTTCCTACCAAATCCAAACCCAACCCGAACATTCTTCACATTCGCATTCTCATCCGCTTCAAGTACAGTTATTTCTACAGCCGCAACAATCTCAACAACAGATTGATCAATCACAACAGACTCATCATTCACTACATCAATCTCACAAGCCTGAACCTACTCCTTCTGCAGATGATGGTAGGAATAATAATAATAATATTAACATTGGCCCTTCTTGTTAATTTTCTTTTTCTTTTTTTTTCCTCTTTAGGAATTTAATTTTGTTTTTTTTTTCTTTTTCTTTAATTAGCTTTTGGTTCTGATTATCTGATTAAGACGACTGTTTCATGAAGGGGATTATTAGTTTTAAAATGGGTGGGAGTATTATTCACAGCAGGCAAGATCCGTTTTGCATTTATGAATTCATTTTCTTCATCAATTCATTTTTTTTATGTTTAAAAAAAAACATAAAAAGAATTATTGTCTTTTCACTGCCAAGGGACGTGTCTCACTTATTAACTATAAATGGAACTCTTTTTAGAAATTAAACCCTTTTCCCTCAATTCCTATCATTGTATTTATTTATTTGATATAAATAGGAGAAATCTCTTATTATCTTTTAGACTACATTACACTCTTTCTTTTTTCCTGTTCTTCTGTATATATGGCTTTGCTCATCACATTTAAACAATTTTATTTTTATTTACTTTTTTAAATGTAAATAGTCGTGTTTCGTTAATTGTAAGAATAGGTGTAGCCAACCCAACCCCATGTGCACTATTAGAAAAAAAAATATATCAACATTTAACTCTTCATTATAATAATATGGGTCTCAATAGAATGGAAGGAATTCTTTCACTTCCCTCTTCTTCTTTCTTTTTTTTTTTAAAATTTTTTTTTTTTAATATATATTTATTGATATTGGGATCCGGTGAATCAAGTCATTAATGAAATAAAGTTGCTGTATTGGAATTCTAATAGATCATGTTCATGCTATATAGTAAGTAAGAGCTTACGTTTTCATAAATTGATATAGTTATGATATGAAGTTAATTGGATGGGTCATTGACTTGTATTGTTTAATTGGACATAAAATAAAGGGGTTAATATGTGTATATTTATGCATAAAATAATAGAAGTACAATTTGTTTTTATAATAAAGTTATGGTATTGTTATGTGGAAGTGATAGATTGTGTGTGAGTTGGATATGTTTGATATGCATGTGCATTGGGAAATTTGGTAGGTTTAAAATAATGGTGGGAGATCACCAAATTCACATCGGAAAAGAAATATTATTATTATTAGTAGATTAATATTCAATCAAAGTAAATAACGTAGTTAAGACCATACTTTATAAATACAAATCAATTGCAAGTAGATCTAGTTGGCGCTAGGTCTTGAAACTTGGTGATTGGTCTCAATTAATGTTCAATCACAAGTTTCTATCACTACATTTTTCGATGACTTCTTCTATTTTTTTTATAATAATCTTTATTTTTATTAAATTAAAGATACGTTAAATTATTATTTTAGTGGGTCCTTTTCATTTAAAATACCAATTTAGTTTTTTTTTTCCTTTCAATAAGAAACAAGACATCCGAACATTTCAATTAGGTTGACACATTTATAATACCTTTATCATACCCCGAAATCTAATGGTCATTGCATAAATAGATGCTCCATCGGATACACCAAATTTAGTTATCAACTTTCAATTTTTTTTTTTTTTTTAAATTCACAAATTTATTAGACACAAATTTAAGTTGAAGACTTAAGTTTCATTATGCCAAATTTAAAATTTTGAATTTGTCAACAACCTATTAGGTAAAAAAATTGGAAGTCTAACACTTAGACCCTATTTATAACCATTTTGTTTTTGAAAATTAAATTCATGAATATTAACTTATACCTTCAAATTTCCTCCATTTTTTTCTAACACAGCTTGTTACCAATTCTCATAAGATTTTTGCTTGATTGAGGCCTATGTTGTATGTCCTACAAGTATATCACGTCCATTCTTGCCATATAACGATAAATTTGGTACTTCAATCTTTCCTACAGGTAAATTCATCGGAGTCTTTTATAGCGAAGACTTGAAGTTTGCACGTTCACAATTGCTGTTCTCGGGAAAAGACTACACATTATGGATCATCAGAAAAAGAGTATGTGTTATTGATTTAATCTCTAACTATTACGTAAGTAGTTCAGAATATTGTTCTATTCAGTTAGACAAGCCAAATTTTGAGAATTAAAAAAAGTAGTTTGCAAAAAGTTGTTTTTGTTTTTAGAATTTAACTAAGAATTCAACTATTGTACTTAGAAAGATGCAAATAATTGTAAAAACGATGGATGAAATAAGCTTAATTTTCAAAAAACAAAAAAACTAAATGATTACTAAACAACTTCATTTTATTAATTTGAATTTATATAATTAAAATAACCTCATTTTGACTCTTGATGAAAAGTTTTTGACATGTATAAAAAACCTTTTTGAAGAGTGAAATTCTGTTTTTTATACATGGGTTAAACAAACTAGCTACATATACTCTCTCCTTTGGTTTCTTCTCAACTTCGATCCACAACTCTTTATTTCTTCTCCTCCGCAATGAATCAACTACGACACATTAAAGGAAGAAATAAACTAGTCCCACCATAAATGAAGGCACATTACTCATACGAAAAAGAAGAAACATTCAAGAAAGTAATCAACTCAACTCGACTTAAAGTAAACACATTATAGGCGTAAAGCATAGCTCAACTAACATGCATCACGTATGGACTATCAACTTCAACGTTAGACGTTCGATCCTTCCATCCTATATATTGTTAAAAAAACCAAGTAAAGATATTATTTAGATGGAAAGAAGTAGATGAAAAAGAAGGAATACAATAGCTTAAAAATGGCATGGTTTAATGAAAGTTGTACTATTGAATATTAGGAATATGTTTGGGAGTGATTCTCGAATGGTTAAATCACTTTTGTTATTTTCAAAATCATTTAAATGATTTGGATTCCATTAAAATTAAAATCTATTTATTTTTAAATATACTTAATTTTGTTTCAAATCGAAGATATGATGTGGTTTTCTTATTCGTAGAAAGAAGGATAATAATTATATTCGAGTTCCCACTTCCAGAATGCAAAGTTAAAAAAAAAAAAAGAAAAAGGAATATGCGTATGGAGCAATATAAAAGTTTAACACAAGAATGAGCCTTTACACTCACAATGGGAGATGGAGGCAGGTGATGATTTAATTTTTCATGTTTTATTTTTGAGATATAGTAATACGGTACAAGTCATTCCGAAATATGGTAAAAAAAGAATATAAACAAAAACAAGGATCAAGATACTAAACAATAAAGTTTGATTTTGAAAAAATACCATCATTATGGAAACGTACACGCAACTAATCCATTATGCTACAAGTGAATATTTACAATAGAATCCTTTAGGATGATCCTTTTAATCCAATCCGTATAATGTCTTTTTCGGAAGTTCGAGGAAATGCATCTCAAGTACACCAATTAGTAGGTATGAGAGGATTAATGTCAGATCCACAAGGACAAATGATTGATTTACCATTCAAAACAATTTACGTGAGGGACTGTCCTTAACGGAGAATAGAATTTCTTGCTACGGAGCGCAAAAAGAAATTGTGGATACTGCTGTACGAACATCGGATGCTGGATATCTTACACGCAGACTTGTTGAATCTCACATGAAGAATTTTCTCCCCAAGAATTAATTTTGGTTTTTTACTTTTTAGGTTTTTGGTTCAAATCTTTTATTTTTATTTTTGAGAAAAATTTAGGTGTTGCGATTATTTATTTAAAATAAAATTTTAATTTTTGTTTTGTTTTGTTTTTCTTTTTTATAAAATTAAGTAAGAAAACCTTTCTATTTTCTGGAGGGTGATTTCACCATCCAATCTTTATGTAAGGATCGATGCTCGATCAAACACAATTCCAGGAGGAATATATAATTATGCACAACACTTCAAAAGTAGCACTTTGGACACTATGGATTAAAAGATAGTAAGATATGACTACGGTGCTAAAAATGTGTCAACTTAGTTAAGATATTCGGGTATACCTACTAATCCACATATATTTCTTCTAAACAAAATAAGATAAGGCTATTGCATGAAGTGGGAGCATAGCATGCATGGCAGGTAATGGGGCAATCTCATTTGGTAGCACCCGAAAGCCTAATTTACTCCTGAGTGAATAGAGGAAGGAGAGAAGAGGGTGCGTTCTTTGGAGCATAGTATTAAATTTTCATCGGCATATTGATATTTCTATCGATATTTACACATTTTTATGGATTCAATATCAATATGATGAGTGAATCGATATTTTCATTATACCATAAAAAATATCAACCAAACATAAGAAATAAGCAACAAAACGTTAGTATGTAAACATAATATAAACAAAAGACATGTTTAACTTGTTTAAAATCATAAAATATTTATTTACTAATTTAAATTTATTTTTTTTAAAATTTTTTGTTTTTATAATTTTTTCAAAAATATTCATTAAAATTGATATTTTATCGATATTTCTATCGAGAATTATGTAAAAATAGATATGGACATTTTAAATATGAGTGGGAAGTCGTTTTATTGTCTTTTCACTGTGAAGGGATGTCTCAGTTATTAACTAAATGGAGCGCCATTTCAGATATTAAACTCCCCCAATTCCTTTCAATATATTTATATTTATAAGACTCATAACTCAAAATAATTGAGGAGAAACGCCACAACGGAGTTGCTGTCAACATCTATCAATTCAAGGGATGTTCAAGTTTAACGTATAGGAGCTCATTTTTTCACTAAAAATACACATTCCAAAAGGTTTTTGCATCCGTTTTTTTTCCTCTCGTCATTTTTCAAATAAGGGTAGAATTGGAAAATTCCATCACTTTTAAAAGAGTAACATAGGCTTTTTTAAAAAAAGTGTGCTCGTTTTAGTTTTATTTTGTATTGGTTTGATATTTTTTCAAACATAAAACCACAAGGACGTAGACCTAATAGCATTGATCCCTAAATATAAGACCCATAACACAAAATAACACAGAAGACATTGTAAAACAAACTGAGTTGCGGTCATCATCTGTCAATTTCACATAAGGAAATGTTCAAGTTTCATGTATAGAAACCCATGTTTGGAGCATTCGAAAGATTTTTTGTCATTTTCAAAGGGCTATCATTCGTCTTTTCTAAAAAGTACCACTATTCTTTTAGTTTTTGTGTGTATTGATGTTATTGATGTATGGTGTGAAGGTCTCGATATCTCTCTTTATGTTGGAAAATGCATCATGTAGGTTCATACCTTTGAATCACGAGCTTTGAGTGTTCTCTGTTTGGCACCGTGCTGATCACATAGTTGAAGTAAATGTTATGTTCAACTTGTTGTGGCTTTCTATTCTATTAATTTTGTAGATGTGACCTCCTCATTAGGTCCAAATGTTGAAGACTTTGAACATGTGTTAAAAGACACATACTCTGAGGGCTCAATTGATATTTCTAATGAAGGGTCAGAGGATTTCGAGCATTCTGATTGTTTTTATCTGTTGTTGGTTGGTTACTCATTTTTTATTACTTTGTTTTGTTGTTATCTTTGTTATATTTTCTTTCATGGTATTTGTTGTTAGTGATGACTTAATCGTTATTTTGACTTTTAACTATTTTTTAAGTCAGACAGAGCGGGGAGAATGAGTTTAGTCACTACACTAGTACTATGATTCCTTATTATGTATGGTTGTCTTTGGTGTGTGGTTGTTCTAATTGTTGGGTATTCTACCCTAAAACTCGTAAATAATAAATGGAAATAATAAACCTCATCAATAAAGAGTTATCGATGTTATTTCAATAAATATTATTGATTGTGTAGTATTCTATTTTGTCTTAAAAATCCTAAATTCAATAAACTAAGATCGTAGGTTGTTTTATGAGTCTTGAACTGTATGTGGAGGTCTATAGTATAGGATAAGATTGGGTACCTTATCCTGGTGATCAATATTCAAGATACAACCTAAATGGTCTATAGTATAGGATAAGATTGGGTACCTTATCCTGGTGATATTATGGATACAACCCACTTTGTATTTGATACAAACACAATGATCTAATGTGTTCGTGTAGGTGATATGCGAGTGGGGGTATCCTATGCAATGAGTTTTTAGAAGACTGATTCACGAAATAGTAACCTCTAGATGTAACACCATTGACTAGTTAGGTTTCTATTTCAATAGGATGACCTAGGCAACTTAGTCTTAATCCTGAATGTATTATGAACTACTGTTCACGAGGGATTGTCCTTTAATTTATATGGGTAAGAGTGACTAGTTTGCCGACTCAATAAGCCTACCATTTTAGGGACAAGACTGAGTGGGAGCTAGGAACATAATAATACAAGATGAATTCACTCCTTCCCAACTTTAGGGTAAGTAGATGAGTGTTCCTTTAAACGGTGTTTCTGGGACTTGAACAAAGGACCCTACTCTTTTACTGGCCTGAGAGGGTTTCTATTTAATGGTTGGACCATAAAAAGGTTGTTCATTAAAGGAGCACTGGGACTTATGGTACAGAGGTAGCCCAAGGGTAAAATGGTAATTTGACCCAATTGGCATTACAAACACTCGTGAAGGACTGACTTTCTGTTATTGGTCTATATCTGTGGACAGAGAAATATGTCTTTAGTGAGAAAAGTGCAGCTGTGGATCTTAGTGGAGTGTACCCACAGTTAATGAATACTGATTAATTTAGTTAATGAGTTTAACCAACTAATTTCATATTGTTGGAGCTTTTGATCAGTACACCAGGTCTCCTTGTTAGCTCACTAAAAGATATTAATGAGGAATGATTTGAATTGTTCAAATCAATTGAGAAAATTGTATATTAATTTTATTAATACAAATTAATTATGGATGTGATCTATAATTCAAATTATTTTGGAGAGAAATATTTGAATGAGATACAAATATTTAATTCATGTGAACTAGATTACCGAAGATTTAATTAATTATAATGTCAGAGAAGTGGAAGCATATAAACATGTGATATTTATATAGGGCTAGTTGCATAAATAAAATTCAAGCCCAAAATAATAGAATATATAGATCAAAACATGGTAAAAGACTAAAAAACCTATGCCTAGCCACCATTTTGCTCGTTTTTCCCAGTTTTCTTTAATTAAAAGCTATCATAGCAGCTATCAGTTAGTCACTGATAGCTGCTATCGCTAATAGCTTTTATCAATTGCTATCGATGATAGTTGCTATCAGCGATAGCTTTCAATTTGAGAAAAATCAATACAATCTCAAACCATTAGCATTTAATTTGCTATCAATAATCAGTAACTATTATTGATTCACTTTCATCAATTGGAATCAACCTTGAAATATCAATACTAAATGCTATCAGTGGCTATAGTGGTTATCAATTATAGATTTATAAATAGTGATCAACATTGAAAGAAGACCAACAACTTTGATTACCACAATAACTATCACTAATAATCTTTTATCATGGCCATTACTGATAGCAATTATCAGTCGCTATCATTGATAGACTTTCATCAATTAGAATCAACCTTGAAATGTTGACACTTAAGGCTATCAATGATAGACTTCTATAATTGGTTATCATTTTTGAAAGAAACTCGATATATAGATATCAAGTTCTATCACCAATATCACTAACATCACTCATATTGTGGTTACCAGTGATAGCTTCTTTCACTGATAACATCATTGATAAGATGCCATCAATGATTTCACTGATATCATGCTATCAGTGATAATTCTTTATCACTGATAACGTGCTATCAGTGGTAGCTTCTATCACCGATAACGTGCTATCGGGTAGCTTCTATCATCGATAGGATGCTATTAGTATTAGCTTCTATCACTGGTAACATGCTATTAGTAGTAGCTTCTATCAATCATAGCCACTAAACACCTTTTTGCCCATTTCTTGTCTTTCCCAGGCATTTATAAGTCCCTTTTCTTTTCGATGATAGCTTATATCATTGATAAACATGCTATTAGTGATAACTTCTAGACATTCCACTTACATTTTAGTTCGAGATTCAACTTTATTAATTAAATTCACTAAGTTGGCTATCAATGATAGATTTCTATAAGTGGCTATTAACATGAAAATATAATCTAAGATTAAGCTATCAATGATAGAAAATATTAGTGGCTATCACTAATAGACTTTCATTTGCTATTTATATTTATTATTTGTTATAATAATCAAACTTGATGATTGACTTGTTGGTATTAAATCACTTATGAATTGAGTACTTTCAAGTCTTGGGTACGAACTCAGCCTCATAATTCTAGTGGAAAAAAAAAGAGAAGAAGAAAAAATTCAAATAAAAGAAAGAAAAATTTTAAAAATAAGAGAGAGAGAAGAAGCAAAAACTGAAGAAAGGAAAAAAAAATTAAATAGAAAAAAGAGAAGTAAAAACTAGAGAAATGAAAGAAAAATAAAAAAAGAAAAAAAAAAGAAAGAGAAGAAGCATAAAATCGGAGAAAGAAAGGAAAATAAAATAATAAAAAAAAGAAAAGGGATGAAGCAAAAATTGGAGAAAGGAAGTAAATAAAAAAAAATGAATAAGCAAAAACCGAAGAAAGAAAAGAAAATTTAAAAAAAGAAAAAAAAAGAAGAAAAGGAAGAAAATGAAAGAAAATAAAAAATAAAGGAAAGAAAAAGAAAGGGAAAAAGAAGGAAATGAAAGAAAATAAAAAATAAAGGAAAGAAGCCAAAATCGGATAAAGGAAAGAATAAAAAAAAAAAAAAAGAAGAAACAAAAACTGGAAAAAGAAAAGAAAATGAAAAATGAAAAAAACGAGGGAAGAAGCAAAAATCGAAGAAAATAACGAAAATAATAAAAAAAAAGGCATGCAATAGGGGGAGGAGGGGGGAGGGAGGGAGGAATTGAAAATAAAAAAAATGAAAGATTGACTAGTCAACTCATCCATATTTGCAAATATTTTAAAGATGTAATATATTTTTAGATTTTTTCTCTTATTCTACTATCTTTTACAAATATCCATTTATATATTAATTAATTAATTAACTATATATTAAATTAGATTTAATATGTGGTCATTTAACTAAAATGCCAATTAATTAAATAAGGAGTACTTTAATTAATTGGCATTAAGGATGAAAAAGAAAACACTTGGAGAAGAGTAAACTCTTCTCAATATAAATTCATCTTATTAGCCCATTTAGGACAATCATTCTTTTGTGCAAAAACATACCTAACCTCCAAAATAATTCATCTCTACACTTTCTCTACAATCTCTCTACCTCTTCCTCTTCCAAGTGTTGGAGACCACTCATCCAACTCTTGGAATCCTAGAGAATAATAAGGTTATTCTTGTGGTAATGTCGGTGATTGTTGAGAAGATGTTCGTATGAAGAACAAGAGGAATTTCGAGAAGTTTGGAAATCTATGAAGATAAGAATCATTCATCCCTTTGTTTCTCCTTTATAATGCATGGTTATTATGTCATTTATCCTATTCTACTCTATTTTAGTATGCTATCTTTTGTTTCTTTAAAATAGAAAAATCGAATGCAAGGCGTCCTCACACTTCCATTTAGGATTCGATCCCTATAATTGGTATTAGAGTCAATTTCTTGTATTTTCGTTTTTCACATATAAAACAAAAATCAGTATAGAAAGATGGGTTGCAATATACATTTTGAATGTGAGATTTGCAATATTGGACGTTTACATTTTTTGGCACTTAACTTTATGTTTTAGTTTGATTAAAATGTAAAGGCCTATTGTTTTTTGGGCATTTAAGTTTTTCTATTGAGTCCGTAAGTCCATGTCAATTGAGGAGCAAGAGTTACTGAAGAGATCAGTGAAAAATGGAGGTTTTCAGTCCAAGTTCGAAGCAAAACGCAGTAAAAGGGAGGTTTGTGGATTGCAGCATCGCAACGCTGCTATCGAAGTTTTACGACATTGGGAGGCCAGGTGAAACAAATAACATCCGTAGTGTTGTAACGCTCCGAACTTCACAGGCGTGCACGAGGAGTCTGGTGGTCTTGGGTTCGAGCCTCCTATCTGGTGTTTGCAGCAGATTGTCTTGTTTTGTGTAATTTTATTTATTTTTATTAATTGAATTAATATAAATTAGTTATATTAATTTAATTAACTTTTTAGTGTGCCAAAATATGGTCTTATATTTTCTATTTAATTTATTATGCATTTGATGTATGTATAAATTAATGGATGAATTTATATTACATAATGTATGTCATATTGATTTAAAATCCTACCTTAGGATAAACATTTGCATCATATTTAATATAAATGTTATATTATTTATAATTGCATGATTTTATTAGCATGCCCATGCATCATAATATAAGTGTTATATTATTTTGATGTATGATTAATTAAGCATGTTCATGCATCATACAATGTTATAAATGTTATATTGTATGGTGGAATGATGGATATGTATGTTTATATTTCATGGACGACAAATATAAATGTTATATTTTTCCAATGAAAATGAACTTTGCATTGAGTATGACACTACTTAGATAAATATAATCTTTATATTTGATCAACGTCATTAGATATAAATTATAGACTTTAATATGACATTAAAATATAAGTATTATAGGTTTAATGAGATAGATTAAAATCTATGATCAAGAGTTGCACGCAAAGATAAGTCCAAATTATTTTTAAATGGTTGGAAATTAATTCATCTAGATTTATGTTAGAAGTATTTCTAATGAGATTAGAAATAGGTTAATCTTTTAATTTATTTTAATAGAATTTAAATGAATTCTATTGAAAGATTAAATTTATAAAATAATTGTCCATAAGTGACCTTTGTCTTAGAAACGTTCTGTCTTGTCGGGGGTATTTAAGCTGACGAAAATGAAACACCTCCACCTAGGAATTGACCTGAAAGGTGAATTGGGTAAATATTTTATAAGCATGCAATAGATGATTGATTTTATTAAAGAGTTTAATAAATGAATTCAAGTATTGTTAAAACATTCAATATAAATATTATATTGAGTAAATTAAGAAGGACTTAGATAAATTCATTAGCCAGAGTTTAACTAAGTATAATAAAACCCTAAAATAGTAGAATAGTTTAGTCGGAGAAAAATGGTATATGGGATATATCAAATTTTAGCTCTCACGTCCCTAAGAGTTCACACGTGAGATCCATGCTCGGCTTCGTGTCTCCTTGGGTGCGACCTCCCTTTGAAAATTGTTTGCATGGGTCAATACCAAGGTGAATAAGGAAAGTATTCATAGTAAGTGGGAGAAGGATGCATATCAATGTATCCTACAGTCTCCTTTATTAGGTTGCACCGTGAGATTCCCATGGTCCGCTTGCGTGTCATCCTGGAGCGACCATCCCTTCGGAGGGTCTGATCATAAGATTCGAAACAACACGAACTCTAGTAACGTATACGGTTTCTTAGGTTAATCTTTAACAGTTGTCTTTCCTTACAGTAACCTGTTGAAGCATACCTCTAGGATGTGAAAGTGGTGGGGTCACACTTACGGGATGAATTAACCTAGTTAATGAATCCTTGCCCGAAAAAAGGTAGATAATAACTATAAGAATAAGAGTTATTCTGGTATTAGTAATTAGCTGAGATTGTCTCAATTCAGGGGAGGGGTAGCTGATTACCTTTCGGTGGCTGTTGTTCTAAGCCTCTGAATTATCGTTGCAAAAACTAAATCAATAGTTTAATTAGGGTTCTTTGATTACTTATTTTTGCTGAATTGATTGGATACTTGTTTTTGTGTAATGGGTTAAGACAAATATAACTAAAATGGTCAATTGTTTGTTATTCGTTTCATCATGTCTTCCACAATAATTTCCTTGCTTAAGAACAAAAAGCTAACTGGAGAAAATTATGCGACGTGAAAATCTAATTTGAATATGATTCTAGTTATAGATGATTTACGATTCTCTTAACGGAGGAATGTTCTCCAATCCCTGCTCGTAATGCATCCAAGCATTAAAGAATGACAAGGCTCAAGTCTATATCTTGGTAAGTCTGTCTGACATTCTTACCAAGAAACACGAGACCATGATCACTGCATGTCAGATCATGAAGTTCCTTTAGAAGATGTTTGGACAACCGTCCTCTCATATTAACACGAGGCCCTCAAGTACATTTATAATGTACGCATGAAGAAAGACCAATTAGTTAGAGAACATGTTCTCTATCTGATGGTTCACTTCAATGTCACCGAGACGAAAGGTGCGGTCATCGACGACAAAGTCAAGTGTCCTTTATTTTGGGATCTTTTTTGAAGAGTTTCCTTCAATTTTTCAGTAATGCGATTATGAATAAAATAGAGTATACCATAACTACCCTCCTGAATGAGTTACAAACTTATCAGTCTCTTATGAAAAGTAAGGGATGTTGGAATTGGTGTCCTAAATTTCTTGTATTCTTGTAGTTTCTAAACATTGTATAAACAAATTGTTATTAATAAAATAATTATTATTTTATGAGCATACACGAAATCCAATAAACTAAGATACTAGGTTATTTTATGCAATTTAAACAAGTATGTAGAGACATATATGTGGATCTTGTTTAAATAATAATCTAAACGGATCTGATCCTGATCATTCATGTAGAGACATGTGAGCAGGGGTATCCTATACAAAGAGTTTATATAAGACCGGATCACAAAATGTTTACTCTCATTATATAACACTGTTAATAGTAGAGACTTACATTTTACTAGGATGACCATAGGTGACATGACCTGAATCCTGAGTAAGTTGTGAACTCCTGCTTTTGAAGGTGGTCCTTTGATTTGTATGGGTGAGAGTGGTCAGATTGCCAACTCAATATGCCTAAAATTTTGGAGATTCATCTAATTGGGGAGCTGGGGACACAACTACACAAGATGGAATTCACTCCTTTCTTGATGTCAGGACAAGTAGATAAATTGTTATCTTAGGGGTTGATTCTGGGGCTTGAACAATGTGGCCAAACCCTCTCTTGGCCTGAGAGGGATTTGGTCATAGTTGGACTATGATTTATTGTTCATTAGAGGGATCAGTGGTACTTAAGGAGCTAAGTGTAACTATAGGGGCAAAACGATAATTTTGGCCTAGATGTACTTACGAGCAATTTGTGAGGGTCGTCACGCTGTTGACTGGTTATATCCAATGGACATAGAAATATATCTGTAGTGCGAAGAATGTAGCTATCGATCTTTAGTAGAGTGACTGATAGTTAATGGATATTGGGTAATTTAATAAAAGAGTATAATTAGTTATCCAAGTACCATTAGAGCTTCAATTTATAGGTTCATGAGGTCCCCTTTGTAGCTCTACAAGGATTATTGAGAATTAAGTTTTGAATTAATTTGAATTGTTTAAATTAATTGAGGGAATTAATTATATGTGATATAATTAATTAAATTAATTGTATGTGATATAATTAATTAAATTAATTATATGTGATATAATTAATATAATATATTTGTTACATTATAATATAAATTTTAATTTGAGAGGAATTAAATATTTGAATATGATTCAAATATTAATTATATGGATGAGATTCATATAATTGAATTTAGTATAAATATGATGTATATTAAATGTCATGTAATGATGAGAGAAAATAAAACTATAGTTTATATTGTATTTGATACAATATAAAAACTATAAATTATGTGTTATATTTGATATAACATATATATATATATATATAATGAAGTAGTTATTATATATATATTATTATTAATTAAGTTAAATTAAAATATTTTTATTTTATTTTATTTTAATTCATGGGAGGACTCCCCTGATCTTTCTCATCTAGTATGTGGAGAGTGGGCAAGAGGTTCAGTTGGTTGTTGCTTCTCTGGCATGATGGATGTAGAGAATTTGTTCTCTCTCTGGTTTTTTTTTCCAAAAAATACATAGAGAAGAAAAATCTCCTTATTCTTCCTCTCATCTTCTTCCTCCTTTCTTCCCTCTCTAGAATTCAAGCAAAGCCCACAACTCTTACTTGTCTCAACCCCAAGAGAATACGGAGGGTTCTCGAGTGGTGATGTCTCGGTTTGGAGATCGAGATCTAGATCAAAGTGTTCGTGCTCGTTGATCGAGGGATTTCACGAAGAAATTTAGGCTTCAAGGGTAAGCATATATTTCTTCCCTATTTCTTTGTAAAAAACATGTTGTAATTTTTGTTTCTTAATGCATAATATTCTCTGTCTTCATTCTATAATATGAAATTTTGTGAAAAACAAAATGGGAACAATCCCCGCTTTCGCTGCGAAACCTTCGATGGTTTCCCTTCAAGGGACTGGTAGAAGGAGAGGCAAATGTTGCCCATTCCAAGAAGTTCCACAAGGTTCATCCTCTGGAACTAAGTTTGTTCCCTTATTTTCTGGTTTTAAGAAGATCTAGAAAAAGAAAGGAGAGAAGGGGAAGACTCTCGCTGCTTAGAAAGACAAGGGCAAGGCCAAGTTGGCCGACAAGGGCAAATGCTTTCACTGTAATATGGATGGTTGATAACGGGCAGAAATGCACGTTATCATAGTACTAAGTTCTTAAACAATGTTGGATTGCGTTGATGAAATATGTTAAATTGCGTCCATTAAGCATAAATTCTTTAAAATTGTGGTCGCATGCGTCCAACGCATTAGAGCAGTTGATCTTTACATTTTTGTGCAGAATATGCGTTAACGCAATACAGAGATTGCGATCATAGGAATATATTGGTTGAACGCAACTTCATCGCAAGACTTTGCGTTGATTGTGCTCGCAAACATTCGCCCAAGAAGAATCATCGCAACTTGGTCAGCGCAACATAGTGGACGCATCCGGGTGAAAGGGACAATTAAGAGCGATGAGACAGAAAGCTGACGGCAGTTGGATCTATATTAAGTTGATAGCTGATAACGGTCACAAAGTACAATCAGCTTTAGCGGTGACAATTATCCGGCCCATCAGTCAGAAATTAAAGCTGTCCCATCTGTACAACCAGGAGAGAGAAGCTGCCTTTCACCATGGAAACTCTATAAATACCAAGTGCATTCTTCAGAAAAGGGGTTAAGCAGTCGATTACTTCATCACTTTATAAGTTCACGTCTCTGTCCATAGTCTTCTTTCATTTTAAGGTGGACGCGAGGAAGAAGGTGTGCCAATAGATCGTTTCGGCAAGCTTGGGAAAGCATCGGAAGCTCCAAGACAGAGAGAGGGCCGACGCCTGCGGAAGCGGGAATATTTGTAGATCAGAATAGAGATTCAGTGTAAAAAGCCTCGATCAGCAAGGAATTGCTACCAGGCTCTCTACCTTTATTTTTCATTATCATTTTGTACTTAACTCAGTTATAAGAATGGAATGTCTTTCTCCATATCTGTTCACTCTTTGTAATTCATGCATGAGTAGCTAAATTAGTTGAATGGGTTGAAAAGCATTTAGCTAGCACAACTAGGGAACCTTCATTCTTTGTGATTATCTTGTTTATGTGTGCTTCATTCGTCTATTAGAGATACTCGGGAGGGTAGTCTAAGGACAGGATCTAGATTTGAGAAGGTTAGGTCAGAATCTAGGTTTGGAAGAACCATATTAGAACGCATAAATGAGAGATAGGCGCTTAGGAATGAGCACTATTTGTTATTAACGCATCGCATGCATCTTAGCAATAAGATATGATTGCTTACGGTTACCTTGCTTTCATGCATTTTGCATCAACGCATAGGACAAGAGTAGAGACTTAGGGATAAGCTCTATGGACATTTTGCATTCAACACATGCGTCCTAGACTTAGGAGCATCGCATTTACACTGGGAAATGACTTGCTGTGCATGGTTGTAACATGATTGCAAAGTTTGACACATTCCCGAGTAATGCTAGCTAAAGATCTTCTCAACCCGTTCATCGCATACTCATTGCATCTATCAATGCAACTCTCTTTCTCAAATCCGCGGACTTTATTTACTTCTTTTTCAATCAACGTAATCAACAACCAACACTTTATTTATTCATTTGGTTACCGCAAAGTTTTCATCCAAAAATTATCAACGCAATCTATTTTCACAAGTCCCTGTGATCGACCCTGGACTTACCAGAAAACTCAGGGGAATTTACACTTAAATTCCGCTGGGGAAACTTGAGTGCACAACGCAATCCATCAACACATATCACCCATATTTTCACTTAATAAAATTAACGCATCAATGGTCACTGGAAGCGAAATTACCCCAAGTACCTCACAGAGAAGAAGAAAGAGAAGGAAGGTAAATATGATCTACTGGTCCTAGAAACTTGTTTAGTGGAAAATGACCATAATGCTTGGATACTTGATTCGGGAGCCACTAATCACGTTGATTCTTCTATACAGGGAATCAGTTCCTTTCAGCAGCTCGAGAAGGGTGAAATGATGCTCATGTTGGATTTTATGCCGTAAAACTCGTAGATAGTAAATGTAATTAATTGATCGTCATCACTAGGTGTAACACCGTTGACTAGTTAGGTTTCTATTTCAATAGAATGACCTAGGTAGTTTAGTCTTAATCCTGAGTATATTATGATTTTCTGTTCACAAGGAATTGACCTTTGATTGGTATGGGTAAGAGTGACCAGTTTGCCGACTCAATAAGCCTATCATTTTGGGGACAAGATCGAGTGAGGAGTTGGGAACATAATAATACAAGATGAAATTCACTCCTTCCTGACTTTAGGGTAAGTAGATGAGTGTTTCCTTAAATGGTATCTCCGGGACTTGAGCAAAGGGTCCTACCCTCTCATTGGTCTGAAAGAGGTTTCTGTTTAATGGTTGGACCATAAACAGGTTGTTCATTAGAAGACCACTAGTACTCAAAGATAAAGAGGTAACCTACGGATAAAATGGTAATTTGACTCAATTGGTGTTACGAATGTTGGTGAAAGACTAACTTGTTATTATTGGTCTGCGAAACATGTACATTGTATAATCTAGGGTAAGTGGGAGATATGGGTATTTAAGGATGTCGTAGTTTAATGTATTTATTTACCATCCCCTTTGTTTTGGATGGTGATATTATGTACATTCCACTAACTAGAGTTTTAGTTCAAGTGGGAGTTTGTTGGGTTTTATGCCTTAAAACTTGTAGATAGTGAATGTAAATAATTGACCGTCATCAATAAAGAGTTATCGATGTTATTTCAATAAATGTTATTGATTGTGTTGTATTCTATTTTGTCTTAATAACTCTAAATCCAATAAACTAGCATCCTAATGAAAGATTTAGGAGAGACTTAGTTTGTTCTGAATATTTAGATCTTTCAAGACCGAAAGAATAAAATGCTAGCACTGTCTCAGGCGTCGTATATTGACAAGATGCTTATCAAGTATTCAATGCAGAACTTCAAGAGGGGTCTATTTCCTTCCAGGCACAGAGTAACTTTGTCTAAGGAATAGTGTCATAAGACACCTCAAGAGGTTGAGGATTTGAGACGGGTCCCCTATGCATCTACGTCAATAGTTTGATATATGCGATGTTATATACTAGATCTGACATTTGCTATGCAATAGGGATACTCAGTAGATATCAGTCTAATCCAGGATTAGATTACTGGACAACCGTTAAGAACATCCTCAAGTATCTACGAAGAACGAGGGACTACATGCTTGTGTATGGTTCTAAGGATTTAATCCTTTTGGGATACATGGACTCTGATTTTCAGACTGATAGAGATTCTTAAAAATCCACTTTAGGATCAATGTTCACTCTTAACAGAGGGGCAACAGTATGGCAAAACACCAAACAGGGGTGCATCACGGGCTCTACCATGGAGGCTGAGTATGTAGCGGCTTGTGAAGCTGCTAAGAAGGCCGTTTGGCTCAAGAAATTCTTGATTGATTTGGAAGTTGTTCTAAACATGTCAAAGCTCATCACACTTTATTGTGATAATAGTGGTGCTGTGGCTAATTCCCGAGAGCCTAGGAGTCATAAGCGTAGAGAGCATATAGAGCGGAAGTATCATCTCATCCGAGAGATTGTGCATCGAGGGGACATGATTGTCACGAAGATAGCTTCGGAGCACAACGTTGCTGATCTATTTACGAAGACCCTCACAGCTACAGTGTTTGAGGGTCACCTGTAGAGTATGGGTCTATAGGATAGACCATGGCTGGACTAGGGCAAGTGGGAAATCTTGTACTGAGTGTGTTATGCCATAGTTTATTGTTTTATGTACTTATATTTTATTATATTGTACACCCCACTAGCTTTAGAACAAGTGGGAGATTGTTGGGGTTGATGCCCTAAATCTCATAGGGTCCTATAGTTTGTAAACTTTGTATGAACAAACTCTTATGTGATTAATAATATAAGATATTTTTATTCACTTTGTCTATAAAATATGTGATATTTTAGTTGCATTAACCACAAGCTAATAAACTAACATCCAAGGTTATCGTTGTAACTTAAACATGTATGTGGAGACATACAGGTGGATCATGTTTAAGTGATAACCTAAATGGTCTGTAGTATATGGATAAGGATGGGTACCTTATCCTGGTGATACTACGAGTATGGCCCACTTTGTAGGTGTTACAATTGTTGTAAAGTGCTACAAATGATCTGATCCTGATCATTCGTGTATTAGAAATCTGAGCGGGGATATTCTATACAAAGGAGTTTGTATAAAACCGGACCACGAAATGTTTAGTCTCGTTATATAACGCCGTTCGTAATTGAGACTTTCATTTCACTAGGATGGCCATAGGTAACATGACGTTAATCCTGAGTGAGTTGTGAACTCTTGCCTATGAGGGCGATCCTTTGATTTTCATGGGTGAGAGTGGCCAAATCACCAACTCAACAAGCCTACCGTTTTGGGAATTTACCTGAATGGGGAACTTGGAACTCAGCTACACAAGATGGAATTCACTTCTTCCCCGAAGTAGAGATAAGTAGATAAATTGCTCCCTTAAGGGCTGATTCCGTGTCTTGAACAATGTGGCGCCACACCCTCTCTTAGACCGAGAGGCGTTTAGTCATAGTGGGACTATGATCTATTGTTCATTAGACAGATCAGTGATACTTAAGGAGTTAGATGTAATTACAAGGGCAAAACGACGATTTGGCCCAGTTGTACTTACGAGCGATTTTTGAAAGGTCATCATACTGTTAATTGATTATATCCAATGGACACAGATATATATATCTGTAGTGCGAAGCATGCAACTGTAGGTCTTTAGCGGAGTGCCCAACAGTTAACAGATGGTGGATAATGTAATTAAAGAGTTTAATTAATTATTCATGTACCGTTGGAACTTCAAGCTATAGGTACACAAGGTTCCCTTGTTAGCTGAAAAGGATTTAGTTGAGAATAAGTTTTTGGGTTAATTTGAATTGTTCAAATTAATAAGAGGAAATTTAATTATATATGATATAATTAAATTGATTCAATTATTTTGATATAATTGTTATAATGTATTTGATACGTTATAGTTTAATTGGAGTAAATAAATATTTGAATGAGATTCAAATATATTTTCTATGAATGTGATTCATAGTTGAATTTAATATAAATATGATTTATATTTGACATAAAATAGATAAAAAGAACTATTGTTTATATTGTATATGATACAATATTAAAACTTTAGGTTATGTGTTATATTTGATATAACATATAGTTTAATATAAATAAGATATGATAAGTTAGTTATCATATTTATTTATATTATTTTATTATTTTGAAAAATAAATTCCTATCTTCTCTCCAACCACCTTAGTGGGTGGTTAATTGGTTTTATGGCAAAAAGGAATTAAAAGAAAATAAGTTTTCTTTTTCTTCCGATATGACACACGAGACTACACGATTGGAGACTTTGCTCTATGATAGAATATCACAGAAACGTTCTGTCTTCTTCAATCTTGTTCCTCCTCCAAACTCAAACAAACCCTCCAAACCAAATTAGTCAGAGCCCACAACTCTTGGATTCTTACCCTGAGAATACCAAAGGCTCACTGTGGTAGTGTCTCCTTTTGGTTTGAGAAGTTCTTGAAGAGGGTCTTCAAGTTTTTTTTGCCGAGTTCGAGGTTCGTGACCGTTCGAGGGATATACATGAAGAAAGGTTCTTCAAAGGTGATATCTCTTGAACCCTTTTTCTTTGTAAAGAGCATGTTGTAATTTGTTTATGAATGCATATCTTGCATGTTTACCGTAATTTTTTTTTTAAAAATAAAAATGGAATTTGGACGATTCGCTTCTGCTCAAGGATCTCTGTAAAACGAGTTTCTTCAGAGACATACAGGGATCAATGTTCAAGATACAACCTAAAGGGTCTATAGTATAGGGACAAGGTTGGGTACCTTATCTTGGTGACAATATGGATATGACCCACTTTGTATTTGATACAAAGCAATGATCCAACGCGTTTGTGTAGGTGACATGCGAGTGGGGGTATCCTATACAATGAGTTTGTATAAGACCGAACCACGAAATAGTAACCACTAGATGTAACACCATTGGCTAGTTAGGTTTCTATTTCAATAGGATGACCTAGGCAATTTAGTCTTAATCCTGAGTATATTATGAACTCCTATTCATGAGGGATTGTCCTTTGTTTGTATGGGTGAGAGTGGCCAGTTTGCCAACTCAATAAGCCTACAATTTTGGGGATAAGACCGAATGAGGAGCTGGGAACATAATAATACAAGATGACGTTCACTTCTTCCTGATTTTAGGGTAAGTAGATGATTGTTCGCTTAAGTTCTGGGACTTGAACAAAGGACCATACTCTCTCTCTGGCGCGAGAAGAGTTTCTATTTAATGGTTGGGTCATAAATAGATTATTCATTAGAGGCACACTAGTACTTAAGGATACAGAGGTACCCGAGGGTAAAATGGTAATTTGACCCAGTTGGTGCTATGAACACTCGTGAAAGACTAACTTGATTTTATTGGTCTATATCCATGGACATAGAAATATATCTACAGTGAGAAGAGTGCCGCTGTGGGTCTTTAGTGGAGTGTACTCGTAGTTAACAAATATTGATTAATTTGGCTAATGAGTTTAGCCAATTAGCTCACTAAAGGATATTAATGACGAATGATTTGAATTGTTCAAATCAATTACGAAAATTATATATTAATGTGATTAATATATAATTAATTATAGATGTGATCTATGATTCGAATTATGTTAGAGAGAAATATTTAAATGAGATTCAAATATTTAATTTATGTGAATTAGATTCATGAAGATTTAATTAATAATAATGTTAGAGAGGTGGAAACATATAACCATGTGACGTTTATATATTAATTAATTAATTAACTATATATTAAATTAGATTTAATATGTGGTCATTTAGTTAATGTGCCAATTAATTATATAAGGGATTATTTAATTAATTGGCATCGAGGTTGAAAAGGGAAATACTTGGAGAAAGGTAAACCCTTGTTCATATAAATTCATTTTATTAGCCCATTTAGGGCAATCATTCTTTTGTCAAAAACATACCTAGCCTCCAAAATTAATTCCTCTCTACACTCTCTCTACAATCTTTCTACCTCTTCCTCTTGCAAGTGTTGGAGACCACAAGGTTATTCTTGTGGTAATGTCGGTGATTGTTGATAAGACGTTCGTGTGAAGAACAAGAGGAATTTCGAAAAGTTTGGGAATCTACAAAGATAAGAATGATTCATCCATTTGTTTCTCCTTTATAATGCATGTTTATTATGTTGTTTATCCTCTTTAACTCTATTTTAGTATGTTGTCTTTTGTTTCTTTAAAATGGAAAAACTGAATGCAAGACGTCCTCACGCTTCTGCTTGGGATTCGATCCCTATACTAATCTAGTTTGATTTTTCTGTCTGATGGTTTGAGGTTGTGATTGTAATGACCCGAACAATCATTCTTGCATTTTTGCATTGTGAATATGTTTTCAAACAGATGTTCTCTCTTTCATTCTTGCATTGTGAATATGTTCATTCATAGGTTGAACAAACATTTCATGCAAAGACTTCATCATCTCACGAGCAGTTTGCATGACTTCAAGGTTTTTGGCCAAGACATCAGATATGCTTGCCAAGATGTAGATTCGGGTTGTCTCATTACCTTCCTCCATTTTTCATAAGCCTCATGAACATTTCGCATGACACTAGGACTAAGGGCCTAAGGACATTCATCAGATAAGATGAACTCTATATTATTCCACTTGTACTCTTTCCTAGTTGTATAATTATCTACAATTAAACTACTAGCGGATAAAAAGGAAATTAATGAATTTGACATATTTATTTTTGCTGAAACAAAATAAAATCATTTATATATAAAACTTGTGTAACTTTTAAAAAACAAATTCAATTAAAATTTAGCAAAAATTAATAATGAACTCCATTTTCATTTTAAAAATGCAATGATAATTTAGTGATTTAGAATAACAATCATCATAGGGTAGTTGGTTACTCTTTCACTGAATTGAGACATTCTCAACCAAATATTACACCAAAATAACTCTTATTTCTATAATACTTAGTTACCATTATTTTGGTCAGAATATCATTAACCACCTTAATGAATTCTTGAGAACATAGGAGAAATGTATATATATATATATATATATATGTATGTATGTATGTATGTATGTATATATATATGTATGTATGTATATATGTATGTATGTATATATATATGTATGTATATATATATGTATGTATGTATGTATTATATATATATTTTCTCCCGCTAAGTATTTTACAAAACAAGAGTTTATTACTTAGGTAATTTCGGTAAAAAAAAAATTAATCTAAGTGATTGTTAATTCGCCCAATATAACACTATTATTGAATAGTTTAACAATATGTTGTCGTTTATCAAACACTTTAATAAAGTAACTACATAATTGCATGTTTATAAAATTTTGACTAATTCACCTTTTAGGTCAGTTTCTAGGTAGGGGTGTTTCATTTCCATCAACTTAAATACCCTAATCCTAGACAGAACATTCCTTAGGCAAAGGTCCTTTATAGTCAATATTTTATAAATTAATATTTTATTTTCTTAATTTAATCCTACTAAAAGAAAAAAATTTATAAAATTCCATTCTTATTAGAAAAATAACTTAAAGTTTTAATTACCAAATTTTAAACAATTTAAAATTCAATTAAAACCTTATGTCAGCATGCAATTCTTTATTATAGATTTTGGTTTCTAATAACATATAACACTTATATTTTAGTGAAATATTAAAACCGATAATCATGCCTTCTAATGATATTATAAATATAACTCTTATATTTTCTGAAATAATGTCATGCTCAATGCATATCCATTTTCATATATATATATATATAACACTTATATTATAACTAATCAAAATCATCAACATACTATCATACAATATAACAATTATATTCCAATATGATACATGAACATGTTCAATTATTCATACAACCATATAATATAACACTTATATTAAGTATGATGCATGAAACATGTTTATCCTAAAGTGAGATTTTAAACTATATGACATACATTGTGTAACATATATTAAAAAAATAATTTAATCATACATCATATACAAAATTAAATTAAATAGCAAAATTAGACCAAATTTTTCCATCCTAAAGTAATTAATTAATATAATCTAATTATATTAATTTAATTAATAAGAACAAAAAAGGAAAATGGTTAAAAAACTATTACACCAAGATTCGAGCCCAAACCTTAGAAAATTGGGCACCACAACACTTTTAATTAGTGGTGCGACACGACGTAGTTTTATTCTGTAGTGTTACGGTGCTTAGTTGCCACCGACACATAAAGAAGTTTTCTTCACCGATTTTGCTCTATTTTTGCTCCAATTTTACTCAATTTTCTCAGCAACACTTGCCATTGATCGAAACGGGTTCTACAGAATCGATTACTGTGATATCCCAAATTTTTAGATAATTTTAAATTAATTATTTAGAATTAATTGGGTTGCATTATGAGCTTTTGGGTTAGATTGAATTAAGAAGAAATGATAATTAATTTAATTATTTTTCTAGAAGGATTTGGAATTTGAAATTTAATTTTGAGATTTGGAGAAAAATTAATTTGTTGTTGTTATTATTATTATTATTGGAAAGATATTTGAGGCTTGAGATAAAAGTTTTTGGGAATTTTGAGAATTTGGAGAAGGAATATATATATATATATATATATATAACTAAAAAAGGAATTTAAACAGCCTCGATCTACGTGTGCTCCTTCAACTCATCTTATTTGTGCATCCATAGTCAGATACCTTGATGAAGTTCTTTTTGGTGTTGCTCCCAAAAGACTATCAGTCAAATAATATTTATAAATTATCAAATGAATTACTTATACTAACTAGTAGTACAAGCGGCAAGTCCGGGGTCAAACCTCAGGGAAGCACGGAAGATTAGTTCATCGAAGCTCAGTTTTAGTTAAAGTGGTAAAATAAGGGAGTTTGGTGTGGATTGGAATAAGAAATGCATCAAAGAAATAAAATGCAATGAAACTAAAAGATAGAAATGCAATTAACTACGAGATTCTAGCTTAAAGAAATGGAATGGACCAATGCAATCTTGTTCATCGAGTTATTTAAATGAAATTTTAGGTCCTTCATTATGCCTAGCCCAATTGACTGGACATCTAACCAATGGTCCTAATTACCTAATTAGCTAAACATGCTCAAATGAATCCATATTAAACATGATTAACCCACCACATTAAGTTCTAAGGCTAATGCTAGGATAAGTGTTCGTCTTCCACCATCTAATCAAATATTCAATGTGGTTTCTCTCTAGGTTGATGGGAGCAACACCATTCATTTTAGACAACGAATTACAAGCCTAACCAACCTATTGCTTCCTTTGAGATTAACCAATAATTATATGTCACATATTATAAGCTATCTCTAAGTATTCAAATTATACAACAAATTATTGGTTTTCAATCAATAATAAAAGTATGCAATTCATAAACACTAAATTCAGATTGAAATCCATAGACAAGAATATAGAAATTACAATCAAACAAAACTCCAAAAAATTACATTGTTCCAAATCCCTAAACTAGAGAGCTAAGTCTTACTGTAACGACCCTACTTTCCTACCTATTTCTAGGACGCTACTTCATGCATGCATAGGCTTAGCGTGCATTTTCTTTTTCCTAAACAAATAAATAAAAGAGTCAAAATTTTTTTTATTAGTGCTCAAATGAGCAAAGATAAGAAAACATAAATAAATAATAATAAATAAACTAAAACAAAAATAAAACAAAATAAAAATTTACCGTTTGGGGTACCCCTAAACCCAAATTTAAAATGAAAACAATTAAATAGTCAAATAATAAAATTAATGAATATTGCATGAGAGTTTAAAACGCCTAACTCCTAAACCAGACTCCAAAACATGATACTAAATGCGGAAGCAGTAAGTCGTCCTGATGGCCAGGTCACAGATCTTTTTTGCCATGCGCCGGTCTATCATTACCCTTACCTGAAAAATAGGAAAAGAAAAGGGTGAGTATAAACGTATACTCAGTAAGCAGCCCACTACTGGGCCCACTCAGTGATCGGTTAGTTTTTCATTGGGCCAAAGTACACAAGGCATCATAGGTGTAGGCATAGGCATAGGCATAAGAGGTGACCCGAAGGCACGCTTTCATAAGTAGTGACACCTAAGGTCACAGGCATAAACATAAGTGGTGATCCCAAAAAGGACACCGTGCATAAGCATAGGGTATGGGCCCAGAGGCTCACAACATGCGATCTGTATAGCCCAATGGCAACACTAACAATCACAAAAATCTCAATCGACATAAGCATGCAATCAAGGCCATGAATTAACAGTCATAAAAATCTTAGACGGACATAGGCATGCAATCAAGGCCATGAATCAGCATCAAACTTTATCACAGTTATCCATACATCAAACTTCAGCACAGTAACTCATACATATAGTGACATAAGAATTTTTCTTCTGACTACCAAGCTTATCGAGATCTTAGGGCAATACCGAAAGTGAACCACTTACCTCGAAATTATGTCGAACAGTTAGCAATCAAACTCCACTTATCAACAAAATCCCTCTTTGACTCGAATCAGATGCTCGAATTGTCCTAGAATAAACCAATTTAATGTTAAACCTTATAAACACAACTTATTACCCCAAATTGTACCAAAAACTCCAAACCACTCACCCAAAAGAAAGTCGACGTAACTAGAACTACACTAAGCTCCAAGGACGGAATCCAAAACAGTCTTAAGACAAGCTGAAATGTTTCAAAACTAAATTCAAAAATCCAATAAACACCAACATTCACCAAACCAAATGGGGAAACGCGATTTAAATCAGAACAACCAATATAACTTACCCAAAAGGCACCCAAGCGAAACTTCATACTGCTGGACAGTACCGACAAAATGTCTTGAAATCCGGAATTGAGCAACAACGCACTCTGAATTAACTGAAATCAGACAAAAAATCGGTAGCCATTTAGAACCCATTAACTAGAAACCAAAAAACTTAAATCTCATCAAAACCACGTTCTTGGCGGAACCGAAACGTTCGGCGACTGGTGGACGCAGAATGGAAACGGAAGATAGAAAAGAAAAATCGAAGAAACTCGACGCGGCTGGAGGCGGACGACGCTTCACGCAGCTGAAACGACTGAAACCTTGCACAGCTAGAAGACTGAGACCTACGGTCGAGCGGCGGACGACGGACGAAGGTGAGGCACGAGGAGGCGACGGCGGACGAGCACTGTGAAGGGTAGCATTTCGGAGTCTGGAAAGAGGAAGAGGAAAAGAAAAAAATTTTTTTTTTTCTTTCCTCTGGCACGCAACCCGAGGTCCCCTACCCTAATTTACAACCTAATTCCTCTTCTCTCTTTTAATTTAACTATTAACCCCCTTTTTTTAAAAAAAAAACATAAATATGCATCAATCCTTGGGCCGTCACACTCTTCCCTCTTTAATAAACTTTCGTCCTTGAAAGTTCTAATCCTGGAAGAGCTCTGGATGCAATGCTCTCATCTCGTCCTCTCGCTCCCAAGTTGCATCCTCAAGCTGATGGTTCCGCCACAGAACCTTCACTAGTGGCACCTCTTTACTACACAAAACTTTCACCTCTCTGGCCACAATTTGCATAGGCTTCTCCTTGTAACTCAAGTTTTCATTCAACTGCAAGGGCTTAAAGTCCACCACATGAGCCGGGTTCATTAAATACTTCCTCAGCATGGAGACATGAAAGACATTATGGACCGCAGAGAGAGACGGTGGCAAGGCCAAACGGTAAGCCACAGAACCGACTCGCTCTAAGATCTCGAATGGCTCTACAAAACGCGGACTTAGCTTACCCTTCTTCCTGAATCTCAGGACACCCTTCATCGGCGGCACTCTCAGGAACACTTTGTCACCTGCCTCGAACTTCAGATCTTTACACCTAACATCATCGTAACCTTTCTGTCTACTTTGCGCTGCTAGCATTCTAGCCCTGATCTTCTGCATGACTTCATTCGTCAACTCTACTAACTAGTTCCCACCAGTTTCATCTCCCTAATCTCACCCCAGCAAACAGGAAACCTAAAACCTCTGCCATAAAGAGTTTCAAACGGCGACATGCCAATGGTAGCCTGATAGCTATAATTGTAAGCAAACTCTGCCAAATGCAAGTTGGAGTCCCAACCCTCCTGAGAATTCCAACGCAAAAGCGCGCAACATGTCCTCCAACGTCTGATTCAAACGTTCTGTTTGCCCATTAGTTTGGGGGATAAAAGTTGTACTGAAGTTCAACCACGACCCTAAAGCTGCCTGAAGGCTCTTCCAAAAACTGGAGGTGAAACGAGGATCCCTGTTGGACACAATTGATACTGGCACACCATGCAATCTTACTATCTCCTTCATATATAGCTGAACCCATTTACTCACCGCGTACGTGGGCTTTCCTGGAATAAAATGTGCCACCTTGGTGAGTCTGTCTATCATAACCCAAATCACTGAGAAACCCTTCGCTGTCCTGGGCAAACTCGTAATAAAATCCATAGCCACGCTCTCCCATTTCCATTCTGGCACATCCAATGGCTGTAGCAAGCCTGCTATCTTCTGCCTTGGGGCCTTCACCTGCTGACAGACTAGACATCTGCTGACATAGTCAGCTATCTCCCTTTTCATACACCAGTAATATCGCTTCACATCTTGGTACATTTTGGTACTACTTGGTTGCATCGAAAATGGAGAGTTGAGAGCTTTTGTCAATGATTCCCTTTCAGGCCATCATCTGCTGGGACACATAACCATCCCTGATACAAAAGACCCTTGTCCACCGATACAGAAAATTCACTTGCTTGGCTCGACCCTACCTGACAAAATTTCTAAACCAGGTTTGGATCACCCTGTTGTGCAACAATAATCCTTTGCCTTAAGGTTGGTTGCACTGTCAACTGAGCTAACTACGATGTGATTTCCCCCCCACTGCCACCGATCTCTACTCACTTCAGATCCTTACATAACTGAACCTCCTTAGTGATCAAGGCAGCCGAATGGGTGACCTTTCGACTGAGGGCATCGACTGCCACATTCGACTTATTTGGGTGGTAGAGGATCTCGCAGTCGTAATCCTTTACTAACTCGAGCCACCTGCGCTGCCTCATGTTTAACTCTTTCTGGGTGAAGAAGTATTTCAGACTCTTATGGTCGGTGAAAACTTGGATCTTTTCCTTATACAAGTAGTGCCTCTAGATCTTCAGAGCAAACACCACTGCTGTCAATTCCAAGTCGTGGGTAGGATAGTTTTGCTCATGGTTTTTCAACTGGTGGGAGGCATAGGCGACCACCTTACCATGTTACATAAGCACGCAACCTAAACTCTTCTTAGAAGCATCACTGTAGATCACAAAATTCCTGGAGCCGTCTGGTACGGTGAGAACCGGGGCTGAAACCAACCTCTGCTTGAGGTCCTGAAAACTGTCCGCACAAGCTTTGCTCCAAGCAAACGAAGCTCCCTTCCTGGTTAGCAGAGTCAACGACGTGGCTATGCTAGAGAAATTCTTTACAAACCTACGATAGTACCCAGACAATCCCAGGAAGTTGCACACTCATTGACCATTGCAGGGTAGGGCTAATTGGTAACGGCCTCAATCTTAGCAGGATCTACTGAAACCCCATCCTTCGACACCACTGCCCAAGGAAGGACACCTTCCATAGCTAGAACTTGCACTTAGAAAACTTTGCATACAGTTTGTTTTCCCTCAGCATTCCTAGGACCTTCCTAAGATGTTCCTCGTGTTCCTCCTCTGTCTTGGAGTAGACCAAAATATCATCAATGAAAATTATTACAAAAGTGTCTAGGAAGTCCCTAAACACCCGGTTCATCAAATCCATGAATACAGTTGGAGCATTTGTCACACCAAAAGACATCATAATGAACTCGTAATGCCCGTATCTGGATCAGAACGCAGTCTTGACCCAATGCTTTATTTCTGTCCTAGTTGATCCGTTCGGGAAGGATGAATCGCTCCCGAAACTGTCCCTAATCCTCAGCTGATGGTAATCTTACCGTAGGTCAATCTTGGAAAATACAGTAGCACCCTGTAGCTGGTCAAACAGGTCATCGATTCTAGGAAGTGGGTACTTGTTTTTTATGGTCACCTTATTCAACTCCCTGTAGTCTATACATAAACGTAACGACCCATCCTTTTTCTTCATAAACAACACTGGTGCACCCCACGGAGAAACATTGGGTCGTATGAACCCTTTATCAAGCAGTTCTTGCAATTGAACCTTCAGTTCTTTCAATTATGCCGGAGCCATTCTGTACGGTGCCTTGGATATAGGAATAGTGCCTGGCTCCTGTTTGATTGTAAAATCAGTCTCCCTTGGTGGAGGCAATCCTGGAAGTTCTTCCGGAAATACATCGGGATAATCTCTCATAACTGGCTTAGAGGTTAGTGCAACCTCAGTTTCTCTTGTGTCAACTACGCTAGCCAAAATACTCTAGACACCTTGATTAATCAACCTCTTAGCCTTTACCGCGGAAATCACCTTGGGCAAAACTACCGTCCCGGCCCCCTTGAACTTAAAACTGGCTTCCCAAGAGGGGGTTAAAAGTCACCTACTTACGAGAACAGTCTATACTAGCATGGTTGGCAGCCAATCAATGCATGCCCAGAATAACGTCGAAATCACGCATGTCTTACACTATCAGAGTCACATCAAGGGTGCGGTTTGCTATTTCCAATTGACACGCTTTTATCTTTTCACTTGCTATCATAATCTCTCTTGACGGTGTACACACTGATAAAACATAACCCAAGGGTTCCAAAACTAACATAGCATGCTTTACGAACAACGAAGAAATGAAAGAGTGAGATGAGCCAAAGTCAAACAATGCCAAGGCATAGTGCCCCAAAATTGGGAGCGTACCTGTCACCACTATTCCCGAGTGCTCAGCTTCTTCGCGACTGGTGGCATAGACCCGACCCTGCTGCTGCTCTCAGTTTGAACTACCCTGGTGTGAACTCGGGGGTTGACCCCCTATACTTCTGGAACCACTACTAGGGCATTGGTCTGCCGTATGCTCTATCTGCTTACATCTGAAACAAGTCCTTGTGCCAATCAGACAGCGTCCCCAATGACGCTTTCCACATGACTTGCACACCGGTCTTTCCCTCTAAACTCCTCCTGAAGTAGTAGCCTGTAGTTGAGTGTGCCTTACTAACCTGCTTGTACTTTGGACCTTCTGCAGAGGTCTTGGAGCTTTCTACTCAATTTCCTCTTCTGGCCGGGGGGTTGGTTCCTCCATCAGGGACTTCAGGAACTCTATCCCTGAAGGACAACCTACGCGTGCTGCTGCTTGGAAGGCTGCGACGTAGGTGTGAGGCTCCAGAGCTTACACAATGCCTCATACCCCATCCTGGAGTCCTTGCACAAACCTTTCAGCCTTCTTTGCTTCGGTAGACACTAGATCAGGGGCGAAGCAAGACAATTTGTCAAACTTCTCCTTATAATCTTCTACTCCCCTACTTCAGGTTCATGAACTCAGCCTGCTTGTTATACTTCACATGAGCAGAGAAGTACTTCTCGTAAAACTGCTCCTTAAACTGGTCCCACGTGGCTTGGCCTCCACTGGCTTCTATCATTTTCTTAGCCAAGCGCCACTAGCGCTTGGCATTATCGATGAGAACGAAAGCGGCACACTACTGCTTCTGCTTCTCTAGACACCTCATGTACTGAAAAATCCCCTCAATAGTGGACAACTACAATTTTGCATTTGTGGGGTCTTTCACGGACCCGTTAAACATCGGGGGATCATTTTTCTTGAAATCTCGTAGGTATCCGACTTCCAAAGAAGGGCCTGCCACGATCCAATTCGTGGCTCTATCTTGACTCTGAACTGGTGGTAACGGGACTAGCGAGGATGGCGCTTGCTGTGACTGTGCATGCTGAGCTATTTGCTCGGCCACCATGCCCCTTAGCTGTATTGCCACGGCCTTCGTGATGACGTTCCAATAGCTACAGCCATAGTCGTATATTCTACTGGAATTTTTGAGGATGATGATCCTAGGGAGGCACAGTTAAAGCTCGAGGCCCGCTTCTTGGTCTAACCTTCTGCCAAGTTGACCCAGAAGGGTCACGAGGTGGCGGGTCCCGCACCTCTTGGCTCTGCACCTCGGGTTCTTGCAGGTCAGATCTCACTCCCCAACTACATTTTTACCTCGACTGCCCTTTCCTCTTGTTCATGGCGCCATACCTGGTGACCACATGCAACGTTTTAATACACTCTAGCACGGTAAACTATCAAATGACTACACAATAGGTAAGATTTCATATATATTTCCCTAAAGGACTTTAAATAACATACCTGGAGATAACAAAAGATCCATTTGTGGCCATAGGGAACAGATTAGACTCACGACATAAGTCAGTCTACAGAACTTAAAACTTAGGCTCTAATACCAACTGTAACGACTCTACTTTCCTACCTATTTCTAGGACGCTACTTCATGCATGCATAGACTTAGCGTACATTTTCTTTTTCCTAAAAAAATAAATAAAATAGCCGAAATTTTATTTATTAATGCTTAAATGAGCAAAGATAAAAAAAACATAAATAAATAATAATAAATAAACTAAAACAAAATAAAAATTTACCGTTCGGGGTACCCCTAAACCAAACTTTAAAATGAAAACAATTAAATAGTCAAATAATAAAATTAATAAATATTACATGAGAGTTTAAAACGCCTAACTCCTAAACCAGACTCCAAAACATGATACTAAGTGTGGAAGCAGTAAGTCGTCCTAATGGCCAGGTCACGGATCTCTTTTGTCATGCGCTGGTCTATCATTACCCTTACCTGAAAAAATAGACAACGAAAAGGATGAGTATAAAAGTATATTCAGTAAGCGGCCCACTACTGGTCCCACTCAGTGACCGGTTAGTCTTTCCATTGGGCCAAAGTGCATAAGGCATCATAGGCATAGGCATAAGGGGAAACCTGAAGGCATACTTTCATAAGTAGTGACACCTAAGGTCACAGGCATAAACATAAGTGGTGATCCCAAAAAGGACACCGTATATTAGCTTAGGGTGTGGGCCCGGAGGATCATAACATGCGATTTTCATAGCCCAATAGCAACACTAACAGTCACTAAAATCTCATTGGACATAAGCATGCAATCAAGGCTATGAATTAACAATCATAAAAATCTCAGACAGACATAGGCATGCAATCAAGGCCATGAATCAATATCAAACTTTATCACAGTTACCCATACATCAAACTTCAACACAGTAACTCATACATACAGTGACATAAGAATTTTCCTTCTGACTAGCAGACTTATCAAGATCTTAGGGCAATACCGGCAGTAAACCACTTACCCTGAAATTATGTCGAACAGTTAGCAACCAAACTCCACTTATCAACCAAATCCCTTTTTGACTCGAGTCAGATGCCCAAATTGCCCTAGAATAAACCAATTTAATGTTAAACTTTATAAACACAACCTATTCCCCAATTGCACCAAAAACTTCAAAGCACTCACCCAAAAGAAAGCCGACGTAGCCAGAACTACACTGAGCTCCAAGGACAGAACTCAAAACAGTCTTAAGCTAAGCTGAAAATGTTTCAAAACTAAATTTAAAAATCCAATAAACACCAACATTCACCAAACCAACTGGGGAAACAAGATTTAAATTAGAACAACCAATATAACTTACCCAAAAGGCACCCAAGCGAACCTTGATGCTGCTGGACAGTACCGACAAAATGTCTTGAAATCCTGAATTGAGCAACAACGCACCCTGAATTAACTTAAATCAGACCAAAAATCGGTAGCCATTCAGAACCCATTAACTAGAAACCAAAAAACTTAAATCTCACCAAAACCACGTTCTTGGCAGAACCGAAACGGTCGGCGACTAGCAAACGTAGAACGAAAACGGAAGAGAGAAAAGAAAAATCGAAGAAACTCGACGTGGCTGGAGGCGGACGACGCTTCCCGCGGCTGAAACGACCGGAACCTTGCGCGGTTAGACGACCGAGACCTACAATCGAGCGGTAGACGATGGACGTAGGTGAGGCGCGTTGGGTTGAGACGCGAGGAGGCGGCAACGGACGAGCACTGTGAAGGGGAGCATTTCGCTAGTCTGGAAGGAGGAATAGGAAAAGAAAAAAAAAGAAAGAGAAATTTTTTCTTTCCTCTGACACGCAACACGAGGTCCCCTACCCTCATTTATAACCCTAATTCCCCTTCTCTTTCTTAATTTAAATATTAACCTTTTTTTTTAAAAAAACAATAAATATGCATAAATCTTTGGGGCGTCATACTCTTCCCCCCTTAATAAACTTTCGTCCTCGAAGATTCTAATCCTGGAAGAGCTCTGGATGCAGTACTCTCATCTCGTCCTCTTGCTTCCAAGTTTCTTCCTCAAACTGATGGTTCCGCCACAGAACCTTCACTAGTGGCACCTCCTTGCTGCACAAAACTATCACCTCTCTAGCCACAATTTGCGCAGGCTTCTCCTCGTAATTCAAGTTTTCATTCAGCTGCAAGGGCTCAAAGTCCACCACATGAGCTGAGTCCATTAAATACTTCCTCACTTCCTCAGCATGGAGACATGAAAGATATTATAGACGGCGGAGAGATACATTATAGACCTTGGGGCATCACAATTACCTTCCCATGTAGATGAATAAGAGAAAAACCTGACAATGTCTTCACTAATTACATAAGATGGAGAGAAAAATGGAGAAAAATACTAGTGGATAAGTGAGACGAGGAAAAAAATCAGCATAGAAATCGATTGGAAGGTGATTCTTTCATAAACTACTGCCTTAAAATGAAGAAGAAATGTTTTATATAGAGTCGTAGTATTGCAAAGCTGTCCTATTTTTCCAGCATTAAGTCGCTACTTCCTTGTAGTGTTGTGCAACACTCATTAAGCATTGCAACGCTCCATCCAGGGGCATTTTCATCATTGCACATCCTTTTGAAGCTCGGTTGCTCAAATTAGCTCCTAATTGTTTCAAATTAACTCAGAACAGCTCGTAATGACTTATTCTACCTCAAAGATGCTCAATACCTTTTTAAAATCATTAAATAAACACATTAAACATAGTAATCACCTAGAATTAAGAAGAGGAAAATAACACATTTTCAGTGTTATCACGCCTCAATCTCTATTTTTAGCCTCAAATCAACGATGCCACATTCTTTTTCTCAGGATCAATATCCACAGTTGCCACCGCACCCCGACCTTCCAGATGCCCACACTAATTTGACCCTCTCTAGATCGTTTGTGCTGCCAGCCTCCCGTTTCAGATCCACAATCGCCGCCAGTACTGTCTTCGCGTGGGTCTCATCGATCGTCCTGTACACAGTCTGGATGTCGTGCGCCTGAGCTGGGTTTGCCGCACCAGATCTGCTCGCTGGCCATGATGTGTCTGTCAATCTGTCACAGACTTGCAGATTGTCTACCATGCCGCTTGCGAATTTACTGGTGGGTGAGAATTGCAGATTTGTCACAAACTTATAGATTTACTGGTGGGTAAGAATTGGTGGTTCAAGGTGAATTTTATGAGTTTATTGTGGAGTTATTGGCTTGGGGTTAATTACATGTAAAGTTGTTGGACTAAAATTTGTTTACCCATATTGTTTTGATTTTGGATCAGAGTTTTGGACATTGTTAAAACTGCTGTCCAGCAGATGTTGAAGTTGGATTTTGGCGAAATTTTGAGCGTGTTGGATTGAAGGATTTAAGGTGATTTTTTTTACCAACCTCACCTTGGGTAAAAAGTTATTTGGACTTACTTGGTTATTTTGGTGTTTGGAATTTGACCTTAATATTAATTTTAAATTTGAATTATCTTTAGGCTTGATTCAGGATTCAAGATTATGAAGATGGTTCAACTTAACATTAAGGTAAGTGTCTTTCTACTCATTTGCCTTTGAATCAGTTCTCTTAACCAAAATGATAATGATAAGACTGTACATTTATATAGAATGATATGAAATGGTTTACTACACTTCGATTATGTAATGACTATTGGTGTTCTGGTAACTTTTAAGTCACATTGCTGTGAACACAATAGAGGACCTTATGTTTACAATCTACACACTGAATATGATGACGTAATGTGACTGTGATTTTAGTACGAGGTTTATTGGTTGGTTGATGCATGCTAGAATATATGGTAACTATTAACCTTTTTATTGGGCGGTGTACATTTTACGTTTGTGATCCTTTGGGTTAACACCTATGACTAACTTGTGTTCCTTTGTGATCACATCTATGACTAATATTGTTCTGTTGGGATCACATCTATGGTTGATTATGTTCCTTTGGATCACACCTACGACTTATTTGTGTTGCTTTGGATTTAGACCTATGACTGATTTGTGTTCCTTCGGGTTCACACCTATGACTGATATGTGTTCCTCTGAGTTTCACATATATTTTCTTTTATGGTTTAAGAGTCAATTTTAATATTTTAGATTGTAAAAATATTTAGTGTTTGCACCTGAGGACGTAAAAGGTGATTGTTGTAAAGTTTGGTTTATGGTTTTCTAGGGGTACCCCAAACAAGAATTCTTAAAGGAACTTATGTTTTGTTTAAATTTTCCTTTTTGCTTAAAAAGTTGGATTTTGGTTGAATGTGTTAAAAGTTGTTTTGTTTTGAATTTACACATGCATGTTGTAACTGATGGGACTTTGAGGTCTGATGCGGAAGCGGGGATTGATCCCAAGTTTTTAATTTCATATAATATTGACAATTCAAAGATTACATTATGTATTTTAACAAAAAAAAAATTACAACATACTTAATCACAATGCAAAGAAGAGAAAAATAGGGTTTAGATTTACTAATCCTTGAAGTCACAAATCTTCACATATTCCCTTCCAATTGGTCACGAATGAAATCTCCTTAGAACAACACCCAAAATGGCGATTAGCACAAAAGAACCTTCTGTATTCTCCTTAGAGGTTGAGAATTACAGGGAGAGTTGTGAGCTTCTAATTTTTGAGGAGAGGAAAACTAGTTTTAAGAAGAGGATCTTTTTGTTCGTGAGAATGCATGACACATTTTTTTCACACAAACGTTATGTGTTTTGAGAGAAAAAGAACCTTCTGTAAACCAACTCCCACTCACGATCCTAATTGAGAGAGAAATAGGGAGGGAGGTATTTTCATAACTTCCTCCTTTAATTTATTTTAAAAAATATAATTAAATAAAATAAATTTAATATACATATACGATAACCAACGTATCATATATTATACATTAAACTATATGAATCCTCTCATATAATATAAGAATTTTAAACAATATAACCTATAGTTAGAATTCTCTCAATAATATAAGAATTTTAATATAAATCAATTTTATATTAAATATATGAATCCAACTCATATAATTAATATTTGAATCATATTTAAATATTTATATTCTTTCAAATTAAAATTTATATTATAATGTATCAAATACATTATATTAATATATCACATATAATTAATTTAAATTGATTATATCATATATAATTAATTCCTCAATTAATTTGAATAATTCAAATTAATCCACAAATTAATCCAAAATTAATTTTCAATAATTCTTGTTGAGCTACAAAGGGGACCTTATGGATATGTAGATTGAAGCTTCAATGGTACTTGGATAATTAATCAAACTTTTTTAATTAAATTACCCAACTTCCATTAACTATAGGTCACTCCACTAAAGACCGAGAGTTGCACTCTTCGCACTACATATATATTTTTGTTTCCATTGGATATAACCAGTCAACAACACCATGACCCTTCACAAATTGCTCGTAAGTACAGTTGGGCCAAAATTACCATTTTGCCCTTGTAGTTATCTAACTCCTTAACTACCACTAATCCCTCTAATGAACAATAATTCATAGTCTAACTATGACCAAACCCCTCTCGTGCTAAGAGAGTGTGTGGTATCACATTGTTCAAGCCCAGGAATCACCTCTTAAGGGAGTAATTTATCTCCTTACCCCGACATTAGGGAAGAAGCGAATTCCGTCTTGTGTATCTGTGTTCCCAGCTCCTTAATTAGACGAATTGCTAAAATCGTAGGCATATTCAGTCGGCCAAATAGGTCACTCTCATCCATGCAGATCAAAAGACCGCCTTTATAGGCAGAGTTCACAACTCATTCAGAATATAGGTCAAGTCACCTTTGGTCATCTTGGTGAAATATAAGTCTCATCTATCAACGGTGTTATATTGAGAGACTATTCATTTCATGGTCTTGTCTTATACAAACTCTTTATATAGAATACTTTCGCTCACATGTCTCCACATCAACGGTCGAGATCAGATCATTTGTAGCACTTTACAAAAATTGTAACAACTACAAAACGCGTTATATTCGTAGTGTTACTAGGATAATGTACCCAACTTTATCCATCTACTACAGACCTTTTAGTTTATTACTTAAACATGATCCAACTACATGTCTCTACATGCATGTTTAAGTTACAGAAGATAACTTTGAATCTTAGTTTATTGATTTTTGTGGGTTAATGCAACTAAATGTCACAATACAATAAATAAAGTGTTTGTATAATACAATTACAAATTAGAAGACCCAGGATTTTTAGGGCATCAACCTTCGAGGGAACAACGAACCTAGTGGATGTTGAGCTATGAATAAACTTCATAGAGAAATGTATCAAGGTCATGAGGTGCCCAGAGAACAGGAAAGTGACACACACCACTAAAGACCCACAATTTAATTCTTTGCATTATAGATAAATTTATGTGTCCACGGATATAACCGTTATTAGTAAGTTGACCCTTCACGAATTTCTCGTAATGACAACTGGGTCAATCCTTAAGGGTGAGACCTCATTGTTCAAGACCTAGAATCAACCCTTCAGGGAGCAATTCCTTTACTTACCTTAAAGACGGGTATGAGTGAATTCCATCTTGTGTAGCTATGTTAAGGGATTGGTATTCCCACAGTGGAAGTTTACGAACGTCGGGTGTCTTGAATCTTATTTTTTGAACTTAAGAAAACAGAGGAGGCAGAAACCGTGGATAAACATATCTAACACCTAAGCATGCTTTCCAGTGTAGATTACAGAGAGAAAAGGGAAACGGTGCATAACCTTTCTTCATGTTTCCTCTCCAGTGAGACTATGGAGGGATCTCTTCCATTTCTCATGAACTCAGCAATATAACAAGATATCGAAAACAACAACACCCTTTGGACACTACCACAAGCATTACCTTGTCATTCTCAAGGTGAGAATCAAGGAGAGTTTGGTGGGATTCCTTGGTTATTTTGGTGAAAAAGGGATATAACTATTCTTGAGAGTAAAATGCAAAGGAAGAAAATGAAGAAAAATTGGAGAGAACGTCTTTAGCCAATTGAATATCACGTATCTGACTTCATCAAACCTCTGCCATTTTGCACCATGTGGGAGATAAGAGTGAGGGAGTTATTAATTTCTTTCACCATTTAATTTAATAACACCCAAGGAGTTTGAAGAAACTCTTAAATAAGAGAACCATTGAGCGGAAGCAAGATCCTTCCAAACCCATTGTGAAAGAATAAAGCATTTACAAAAATACAACCACAGTTATGCATTGTAGAGAAAATTACAGCATGCTTTCTTCTTAAAACCAAAAGGAATCGGGTGACATACCTTTGAAGAACTCTTCTTCACGTATTCCTTCGATCTACACTGGTCAAGTATCCAGCAAACTCGATCACGAGCATAGATGCAACGAACAACCAGTGAAATCATGAACTGTCAGATCCTCGAACCCAATCGAGTAATACTCGATCCTAGACCCTCGAACAACAACATTCGATGCTACCACTCGATTACCTTGGTATTCTCGGTATGACAATCTTGGAGGTGTGGGCTCTGTGTGAATTTGGTAGAGGGAAGGAGGATGTATACGATCGAGTAAGTGGGAGAAACGCTTATGTCTATTGTATAGACACTGGGTACTCGATTGTTTAGTAAAGGAGGCAATCGTCTAGCAAACCCGCTCATCGTTCACTCTCTCAAATGGCTATCGTATAACTCTCTCTTTTCACTAGATCAAATGATGCGCTTAATCTTGCGATTATGAAAAATGAAAAAAAATTTCACTTTTATTCTTCAGTTATTAAAATTGAAAGAAATTTCTCATTTCACGCACAGTTAAAGGAGAAACCAGCTAATAATTATCTTATAATTTTTTTATTATAAATAAATATAAGAACTAATTTATCATATTATATTTATAACCTATAGTTTTAATATCACATCATATATAATATTTACACTATAGTTCTTTTCTCTTTTATTTAATATAAATAATATTTATATTAATTCCTCCAATTAATGTATCTAATACATCAAATTAAATACATCACATATAATTGAATCAATTTAATTATATCATATATAATTGAATCCCCTCTTGTTAATTTGAACACTTCAAACGAACCCAAAAACTTATTCTCAAATTGAATCCATTGAGCTACCAAACGGACCTTATGAACCTGTAGCTTGAAGCTCCAATGGTACATGAATAACTAACTAAACTTTTTAATCACGATTTCTACAATCCGTTAAATGCCGTTGACACCAGTAAAGATCGACAGTTGCACTCTTCGCACTATAGATATATTTCTGTGTCCATTGCAACAGTACGATAACCCTTCATAGATCGCTCGTAAATAAAGCTGGGCCAATTTACCGTTTTGCCCCTGTAGTTACATCGAACTCCTTAAGTACTACTCATTCCTCTAATGAACAATACATCATAGTCCTACTATGAGTGAACACTTTTCGGGCCATGAGAAAGTGTGTGGCACCACATTATTCAAGTCCCAGAATCAGGTTTTAAGGAAGCAATCTATCTACTTACCCATGCTTTGGGGAAGGAGTGAATTCCGTCTTGTATAGGTGAGTTCCCAGCTTCCCAATCAAACGAATCCTCAAAGTGGTAGGTTTGAGTCGGCGATCTGGCTACTCGCACCCATGCAAATCAAAGGACCGCCCTCATAGGCAAGAGTTCTGTACTTACTCAGGATTAAAGTCATGTTACCTATGGTCATCCTAGTGAAATGAAAGTCTCTGTCATTAACGACGTTATATAACAAGACTAAACATTTCCTGTTCCGATCTTATACAAACTGCTTTGTATAGGATCCCTCGCTCGCATGTCTCCACATGAATGATCAGGATCAGACCATCTGTAGCACTTTACAACACTTGTAACATCTACAAAGCGGGCCGTATCCGTAGTTTCACCAAGATAAAGTTTCGCTCCTTTATCCATATACTATAGACCATTTAGGTTATTACTTAAGGCATGATCCACTTGTATGTCTCCACATACATGCTTAAGTTACAAAGATAACCAGAGATCTTAGTTTATTGATTTGTAGTTAATGCAAGTAAACTATCTCATACTTCATAGATAATAATGAAGAAAATAACTCATATTATTACATCACAAATGTTTGTTTATACATGTGTTTACAAACTACAAAACCCAACGAGATTTAGGACATCAACCCCAAGAATCTCCCACTTGTCCTAAAGCTAGTAGCGTGTACAAGATAAAAACAAGTACAAAACAATAAACTAGGGCACTAAGGCCTAGTACAAAATCTCCCATTTGCCCTAGTCCAGTCGCGGACGGTCTCGTAGACCCATGCACTGTAGGTGACCCTAAAAAACTGTAGCCGTGAGAGCCTTCGTACACGAATAAAAAACGTTGTGCTCTGAAGCTATCTTCGTAACGATAGTCTTTATACGATACTACTTCTAAATATGCATTGTTAATGATATGCTTGTAGTATGCGATAGAGTAATGCGTGTCACAAGTTTCCTTGTACTGAAACTAAGTATAATTCCAACGCAAGTTTCTCAGAATAATCTGAGGTCGAACACAGGGAATGTTTTCATTAATGCATTACTTTTGCGATACATGCGACCGATTTTTACAATTAATAAAGAATTGGGTTTATACAAGAATCTAAAGTGCGATGAAAATAAAATTGCATTAATAAAATAAAGTTACGTGGAAAATAAAATCCTAAACTAAGATGATACAAGATACAAGATACATGATACATGATACTGAGTTCGAGACTGACTGTGAAGTTATACAACGGATCGTGGTATGCGATGGCAAGTCTTTATGGATGAATCAGAAAGAGAGAGTAAATAGTAAAAACAACGCAAGTTTGTCAATTGCGTTAAAGATGCAACTAAGGTTCCGCTTTCCCTTGGCGTACACCTTTCGGTGATCGGCCGCGTTCCCATATTTCTATGGTGAAACAGGGATGAATGTGATGAACGCAAGGTTGCTTCCATCTCTGGAAGTACTTCTCGCTTTAGATAACACATTCTTCCAACCGTTTCTCACTAGGCAGAATAACATCTTTACTTCTGCTCTCACCGGTGAAGATGTCGTCGAGCATGCTTTAGCTAAACTTAATTATTTCCTTAACACAAATTAATTTACTTGCTTAATTCTTGCTAATTACCTAGGGAATTAGAAAAACATCATGGAGAAAATGGATTATGGATGAACGGAAATAGACAGAGAGATGATAATGGTGATCATAACAGTTGATACTAAGATTAAGCGTTCGATACATGGTGTGAATGAAAGATTAAAAAGATGAATACAGATGATGAAATAAAGATTAGAAACGAATACAGAAAGAGTGTCAACGTCTTGACACAGATCCTAAATGTAGGATGTGCTTGTCAGTGTGTGGAAGTAATGGAGAGGAGAGCTTCCCTCTCAGGCTTGCTTTTCTGGTAGAAGTGACCTTCGCACAGAGCTTCAACGGCGGGGATTGGAAGGATTCTTTGCCTGGAGACTCACCTCTCGGCCTTGTCTCGTAATTATCCTGGATCTACTTTGGAAATCGCTTCAGACCAGTCTCTATCAGATCAGTATATGTACGTCTCTATGTATTCAAATATATCTTTCAATGAAATTTCAGAAGCTATTTATAGGCAAAGCTTGACTCTTTGACATTGTGGTCCTCACTTTATGGTTAAGGTAGTTCCTGAAATGGTGGATTGAATATTTCTTCTATTATGCAATCAACCCATCAGAAATGCACAACTGAAAGTTGTACACGTGTCAGAAGCCTCCGCAATTGCGTTGCTCTTTAAATCTTCGATCGATCGCCGCATGCGGTGTTATTTTTTATTACCACATGCGGTTGAATTTGCGTTGATCGCTAAGCTCTTGATCGATTTTCGCATGCGCCGTCATTGCGTTGATCATCTCTTCATTTTTGAATGATGGACGCAATGCGACGTAGATGCGTTGTTTCTTTTATCTTTGAGCCATTAACGCATGCGATGACTGATTTCCTACAAAACTGAAACTGAAACAATCTATTCTACCATCGCAATGGTGTTAGTGGGTGTATTGACGACAATTTATAATTCTCGCATTTCTTAGCCAATTTCTATACTATTGACGCAACTTTTCTTTCTTTTAGCCGCAATATCTAAATAAAATAGTATAAATAACTTGTATTTCTACGAGTTATCACACCCCCAAATTTAAATATATGCTTGTCCTCAAGCATATCTTCTACTAAGGCAATATTGTTCAATTCTTATCCTAAATTTTGCGTCGATTGGTTGCTTCGAATGCTCCACCTAGGCAACATTACTCAACAACGCAATTTCGTTCTATCCCTGATAATTCATAAACAAGCCCTACTTTATTCTTCTATACAACAAATATCTACTCAAAAATTCCTTTCTTGCCTTGAAAAGAATTTTTACCTCTTCATGCAAAAATAACTTAGTACGACTTGAATGCGGTGGTCGGGTTGCGTTTTTTTATTAGAGACTGTTGATCATGGTTACACCCTTCGTTTTGGCTTGTTCCCACGGGTGTCATGCGAACATCCAACTACGGTTGTGTGTCAATTTCAACTTCAACTCTTGATTTTCAGCTAAGTATAACTTTTGCTGGTTAGAGGAATTGTCCCTTATATTCTTATTTTTTTATTCTCATTTCTCTTTCCTTTTCTTTTCATATTGCATCGATCTTGGAAACCCACCTTCGTTTTGGCTTGCTCCTACGGGTGCCATGCAAACATCCAACTACGAGCAGGTTCCTTTCAGGACTTTACTCTTATCAGGTTGGGATTTTGATTTTCCCTTGCGCTGACATTGGAGTTTGTATGAAAAAAAAAGATATTTTTTTTAATGAACGCATTTTCTTAATGACCGCATCCACTTGATCGCATCTGCTCAGACATTCCCCACCCCCAAATTTAGAGATGCGCAAGGTCCTCATTGCGTTGTTTTGTACAGAATAGACAAACGTTTAGTCAAAATTTTGAAAAGAAGGTTTGAGCAGAGTTTTGAAGGATAAAAGGTAAAGTAGTGCTATTGCTACAAATTATCTAAGTGTTAATCAGAAAATACAAAGTGTGAGAAATGTTTCTAAGGTAATGCATATAATTCATCATGGCAGTACAATGAATAACGCAAAAGAAAAGATAAAGAACATCGAAATAATTGACAAAGGATGATAAAGAAGAGGCTAACGCATATGGAAAGAATTGTTACTCAGTTGTATTATAAATTAACCAAGTATGCAAAGAATTACAAATAACGCAATACAACATTTTAGCATGTACAAAGAATCAAGTAAGAGCTTCTATACATAGAAATAATGAAATGAAATTATCTTTTGTATTTGATTCAGACGAGTGCACGGTTAATGATTAACGCTATGCATCCATTAACACAAATGCGTCTTTGTAGAGAACGGGCAACAATGCAACACACCCCTCAACTCAATGCATTTTTGGAGGACGGGCGCACTGTATTTCAATGGTGCAACACTACCTCAACATAGTGCGTTTTTGCAAAGGTCGGGCGAAAAATACATATGAGCGCAACACACCCCTCAGCGCAATGCATTTGGGTAGGATGGACGTAAAGTGTATCTTGTTAGTGCAAGATGCACCAATCATAGCAATGCACACCGATTTGTATTTTTTTTTTTTTAATTTCATCCAACATGCAAGTCTTTCATTTTGAAATAGGTCTCTTTTGGAGTTCTGCATTGAGTACCTGATCAACATCTTGTCAATGTACGATGCCTGAGACAGAGCTAGCACTTTATTCTTTTGGTCCCGAAAGATCTAAATCCCAAGAACAAACTAAGCCTCTCCCAAATCTTTCATTTGGAATTGGGTTGCTAGTCATTTCTTAACTGAAGTCAGAAAAACTACATCATTCCCGATGAGTAGGATATCGTCTACATATTGTTGGGGTTGATGCCCTAAAGCCTCGTGTCCTGTAGTTTGTAAACAGTTTGTACGAACGCTTGTGTTGTTAATATATGATATTTACTTCACATCTTGTATTTTTGCTCAGTTGCTTGTTTTATTTGCTTTACTATAAACCAATAAATATAAAATCCCTGGTTATCTGTATGTGACTCAAGCATGAATGTGGTGACATACAAGTGGATCATGTCTTGAGTGATAACCAAAATGATCTGTAGTATATGGATAGAGAAGGGAAACCTTATTGTGGTAATGCTACGGATGTGACCCGCTTTGTGGAATGGTCACAAGTGTTATGACTTGTCACAGATGGTATGATCCTAATCATTCGTGTTGGGGACATGTGAGCGGGTGCAACCTATACAAAGAGTTTGTATAAGACCTGACCACGAAGTGTTAACATCTCGTTATATAACACCGTTTATGACAGAGACTTCACTTCACTAGGATGACCATAGGTAATATGACCTCAATCCTGAGTGAGTTGGGAACTCCTGCCATTGAGGGCAGTCCTTTGATTTGTATGAATGCGAGTGGCCAGTTCACCGATTCAAACCTACCAGTTTCGGGATTCGTCTGATTTTGGAGCTGGGAACTCAGCTACGCAAGATGGAATTCACTCTTTCTTCGAGGAAGGGGTAAGTAGATGGATAGCTCCGTTAAGGGATGATTCCGGGGCTTGAACGATGTGGCGCCACACACCTTCTCTTGGCCAGAGAGGTGTTCACACATAGTTAGACTATGTTGTATTGTTCATTAGAGGAATCAGTGGTACTTAAAGATTGACATGTAACTACAACGGCAAAATGGTAATTTGGCCCAACTGTACTTACGAGCATCTGTGAAGGGTCATCGTACTCATGATTGGTTATATCCGATGGACATAGAAATATATCTGTGGTAAGAAGAGTTCAACTGTTGGTCTTTAGTGAAATGCCTGATAGTTAACGGATGGTGGATCTCGTGGCTAAAGAGTTTAGTCAGCTATTCACGAGCCATTGGAGGTTCGAGCCATACGTTCATTAGGTCCCCTGGGTAGCTTGGATAAAGTCGAGAACCAGTGTTTGGGTTAATTTAAAATGTTCAAATTAACAAGAGCAAATTCGATTATATATGATATAGTTAGACTTGTTATTTATATATGATATTATTGGCTAAATGTATGAGATACATTATTTTAGAGGAAATTAGATATAAATATGAATTATATCAAGTAGAGGAGAAAATACTATAGTAGATATGTGATATCAAACTATATAGTAAAAATATAATATGATTATATTTATTATTAATTAACTGGTTAATTATATGATAATTAAGTCAATTTTTCACGTTTGCACGTGGGTTAATGGGCAGCGTCGGTTATTGTAATCGATGAATTAAAATGAAAATAGTTTTCATTTTGAATCAGTCGAAAGAAAAAAAAAAGAGCGCGCTGGTGAATCGTAAACGATCGCTTAAGTATTTCGAGAGCCTATATGATAGTCACTCTCCGCCTAAACGATCGTCCACCTCGCGCCTAAACGATCGCACACTAGTTCCTACACGATTGGATAGATTCTCAAAACAATCGTATAGTGTGCCAATTTTGCTAAACGATCGTTCAGTAAAACCTACACGATCGTGTAACATCTCCTAAACGATAAGCATTTTGATATGCGATAGCGCCTTTTTCCCTCCCACTTGCTTATCGCCAACACGATTTGGTCTTCCTCCTTCCTCTACCAAATTCACCAAAGACCACGCTTTGGGTTCTCACTACGAGAATACCCAGGGCTCTTTTATGATGGTTTCGTCCTCGTTGCGTTCGTGTTCGTGCTGCTGTAGTTGACGATTCTGCTGGGCGTTGGAAGATCGTATGGAGGTTTCTGCTGCATTGAGTTCCAAAGTTTGAAGACTGTCTTCAACTGGTATGGCAACTCATTTCCTTGTTATTTTGTTGTTCATAGCATGCCGTTAATTAAGATTTGTTTGCATAACTGTGCGTTTGAATGTATAATATGTATTTCGATCACGGTGAGATCGGAGAGATCCAACCACGCTCATGAAACTCTTCGGTAAGAGATCCTTCACATATAACACTAGGAAAACTACTTAACTGTTGATGATTTTCTTGTAGACACAAGGCTCATGAACGTTCTGGTCAAAACCGTATGATTTGATCGCAGTATCAAACTTTATATTCCAAGATCGAGATGCCTGTTTCAACCCATAAAAGGACCGACTCAGTTTACAAACTTTTTGCTTTTGACCTTGGGCTATGAATCCGTCGGGTCGCACAATATGAATGGTCTCCTCAAGATTACCATTCAGAAAGGCAGTCTTGACATCCATTTACAATATCTCATAGTCATAATATGAGGCAATAGATAAGAGGATGCGGATAGACTTCAACAAGGAAAAAGGCAAGAAAGTCTCCTCATAGTCAACTCCTTTCACCTAAGCATAACCCTTTGCCACAAGTATAGCCTTAAAAGTTTGCACCTTCCCATCAGCACCCCATTTCCTCTTGTAGATCCATTTACAACCTATAGGTTTAACCCTACCAGGTTCGTTAACAAGATCCCATACTGAGTTGAAATACATAGACTCCATCTCGAGATCCATGGCTTTGACCCATTCATCCTAGTCAACATCCTCCATTGACTTCTTGAAAGACAATGGATCCTCAACCTCACCATTGTCTACCATAGCCAGGATTTCAGTGGAACCGATATAGCGAATAGGTGGGTTCACAACCCTCCTACTACATCGAGGTTCCCTTAACTCTTGAGGTGGATTTGACCTACTAGATGAACTTCCATCAACAACTCTTGTTGATGTAGCAAACCCTTCAACAACTTTTGTTGAAGTTTCAGTAGTTTCCTTGGAAAGTTCATCAACACGATTTTACTATGTGGACTGTGCTACCTTATATGATCCTCCTCAAGGAAGGTAGCGATTATCGACACAAACACTTTGTTTTCCTTAGGATCATAAAAGTAACTCCCTCGTGTCCCTTTGGGCGAGCCTACAAATAGGTACAGCCTCGAGCGTGGTTCTAGTTTCTTAGGATTAGCCTCAAGTACATGTGCTGGGCAACCCCAGATGCGGAAGTTATTCAAACTAGCTTTACGCCCGTTCCACAACTCCAAAGGTGTTTTGGCAATAATCTTGGAAGGAACATAGTTGAGGATATAAGCTGCAATCTCTACGTCAAAACCCCAAAACGAGTTCGGTAAGGAAGCGTAACTCATCATCGACCAAACCATGTCCAACAGGGTTTTATTTCTCCTCTCTGATACACCATTTTGCTGAGGTGTACCAGGTGCTGAGAGTTGGGAAACGATTCCATGTTCTATCATATAGTTCTGGAACTCAGAATCCAAAAACTCTCTTCTCTGATCTGATCGAAGTGTTTTAATTTGTTTATCTCATGCGTTTTCAACTTCAATCTTGAACTCTTTGAACTTTTCAAAGGATTCTGACTTATGTTGCATCAAATAAACATACCCATACCTTAAATAATCATCAGTAAAAGTGATGAAATACTCGTTTTAAAGTTTAAAAGCAATATTATCTTGTGGGGATACCCTACTATAGTTCCAAGTTTGGAATGAAATTTTAGATTTATGGAAAAGGTTATAAAGGATCATATGTCTTGGTTTAGGGATTATGTTTCCCTCCTGAAGTGAAAAGTGCACCTTCAAGTTGTTGGGTTAAGCAAGGATAAATATGAAGAAAAATAAAAGTATTTAAGGAAAGGCTTTTTTTTTTTTTTTAATTTGGAGAGGTAAATAGAAATTAATGTGTTCAAGACTCCTAAATAGTTAAGTATGGTTTGGACTTTAAAACATGATATGGGTGGATATAAGGCGTTGGTTTTAGTGTAAAAGAGGAATCTCTTATTACCATTTGGAACTTTGGACTGCAGTAGGCATTATTCGGAAAATATATATATATATATATAGCTTGCTTAGGTTGTTGGATTGTAGACTGTGGAAAGGGATTCGAATAGTCACATGTTTTGGTACAGATATATTTCACTAGGAAAGTGAAAAAGAGCATCTTAGATTTATTGGTCTTGGAAAAGATAAGGGTAAGGGAAATGAAAGGATTTGAGAAATATTTTGTTGTTTTGAGAAGGTAGGGGGAATTGATGTTTTGAGATTAAAAATAAAGGTTTGGTTTGGTTTCCAAGATAGGAAATATGTGTTTACGAACCTTTAGAGTTGGTATGAACAATCTCGTTACTATTTGGAACTATGGATCTTAGTATTATTTGGTTGAATGGATATCCTGCCTAAGCTATTGGTCATGGAACACAGTTTTAGCATGAGAATTTGATTAAGCTAGACTATGATGCGTTGGAAGAGTGCTTAGCAATCTTCTTCAAATTATAGTGGAGTCGGAGGAAATAACGTTTTATGAAAGAATGTTTAGTAGCAATATTTGCTAGAAACTATGGAAATGGAAAGAGTAAGGCCTCGTTAAAGAGGGGAAAGACGTTGAAAGATATTAGCAAGATTTAGAGGTTTTGATTGTGGACACGAATATCTAGAACAAAGAATTAATGAAGCCATCGATTTGATTTGAAGGTGAAAGTAATCTAGCTCCAAGTAAGAAACAAGTTATATGAATAATAAGGTTGAGTAAATTTCAACCCTATCCTTAAGGCTCCTCATTGAAGGACTCTAGTAGAGTTGGAATAACCTAAGTCATTGATACAAGAATCATTTAGCAAAGTGTTTCATATGTGCCTTAATGTTTTGCCTTGGAGCACATCAACTTTGTTTATCAGGAAAGAAAGATGATTCATGCGATTTTGTATCAACTATTACGAATTGAATATGATAGCGTATCTCGGTCGCAGGGGACGCAGGGGAATGTCGGAGCCATCAGGGGCCGAATCTGGATTCCGAATCCTGGGTATGAGGCATTACAGTTTATATATTACAAACTACGAGACCTAGGACATGAACCTCAACAATCTTCACTTATCTTTTTTTTAATTTTTAGCCTATTTCATTAAGTCCAAATTCACCCAATCTCTTACAATAATAGATTTTTCCCCAAATGATTGATTGTGAGATAGTTTATTGACTTTGAATTTTCTCTCTAACTTATAAATTCTAGTTTTGGATTTATACTTATGGTTGTGTCCCTTTGAGTTCTCTCTAAATTATTCAACGTTGTGTGATCTATCCTTAGAGATTAGGAGCTTAATCTGTTATTGTTAATGCTCTTAATCACTATGTGGAAAGATTGAGTCAAGAGTTTGAGTTGTTTAGCATCCTAGCAACTTGCATTTTTTGTTCAACTTAAAAGGAGAATTGAATCAATTGGTTCAATCAATTGTTACTTATTTGTCAATTGTCTCAACATTTGCCTTAAACTTAATGCCTTTGATTAATTCCTTTGATATGCATTACGTCTTAATGGATGAACTAATTAGTTGATTTAGGACTCTCGTTTCAACATTACTGAATGGGTTGGCGAAGCATAAGCAAAGATAGGAAATTGCATTTGTGAATTCAATGGTCAATTGAGAAATTGGGGATAACTCTAAATCCTAAGCTTGGTTTATTTAAAAGAAAATCATTTGATCTTTTTCATCTGTCAAACCATTCACATTATTGCCCAAAATCACACTCAAACCCCCTCGTTACTTCGGAACTTCTAGAATTCTTTAGCGAACCTGGTACAGTCCTTTGTGGATCGATCCATCCCTTTTATCCACAAAATTTAGTTAGTACGAAATTTTATTTCATCAAGGGATTCGATAAGCCTTATAGATTGAGAAAAGTATCTAATCAATACACATGAAAAATAAAACAAGAGCACTTTTTAGAAAAAAAACCAAGGATACCTCTTTAATAACGACGAAAATTTGCCACCATTAGTCCCTTTCAGAAATGATAAAAAAAATGTCAGTGGAAAAGCCTTCTTGAATGTCTTTTATTTTTAACTAAAAACATGTGTTTCTATTCATGAAGGACCATCCCCTTAATGATATTTAAAGATATCAACTGCAACTCAATCATTTTACGACGTCATTTCGATTACCCATTGTGGCATTTTTTCTTTGTTATGGGACGCTTTGAGTCGTATATGTAGGAACTATGGTTTTTAGATCTTTGGAGTTTTAGGTTGAGATAAATCTCTTACCAGTTCACATGAAAACGTAAATGATAAGGGCATTTTTAGAAAAGGTCCTTTAAAAATGTCAAAAATTTGGCAATGCTATCCCTTATGAAAAAATTACCAGAATATTGCAAGTGCACAAACCTTTTCGGTTTTTTTTTTTTTACTGGAAAAATTGGTTCCTATACATGCTGAAGTTGACAGATGTTTACCACAATTCAGTCTTACTAGATGTTTTGATACTAAAAAATGTTTTATTAATGATTTTTCTAAAGTGTCCATAGTATAGAGCTCAAAGAGACGATTCCAACACATTTTAAATCGCACAAACTTGGTATCAAATGAAAAAGTTATGGGTAAAAGAAGATTAGAAAGAAAATTAATTCCTATAGGCGATGACACGACACACATGGATAGACCAAGTGCCAATACAGGCTTAAGAGATAGTACACACGTCGCAAATCACATCAATTGAACAACTCAAATCGTGACACGTGACGTTATTACAAAGGTTCCTTTTTAAACAAATTAAAAATAAATTAAAAGAATTTATTTTAAATTTTAAAAAGAATTAAAATAAAATAAGGCATTATATTTCCTTTTTTTTAAAAAAAACAAAAAGATATAGTTTATTATTATTTTTATTATCTTAAAAATATAGTTTTCTTCTTCTTAATCTTCACCCTTCATTCGTTCAAGCTCTCATCCAATGGTCATTTTCAAATCTTACTTTAATATTATTTTTAGGTCAAAATTCTCTTTAGATTCCAACAATCATCTCCTTCATTTCAGTTGCTAAGACCTCTCATCTCCTAATTATGTTGCAAACTTCTCTCCAATTCTCCATAATTGTTTATTCTTTAAAGACTTCGTTGTTTTCATAACTTTATGATCTTGCCTTTTGTCATTGTCTACAAAAGACGAAAATTCAAATAAAATTTATAAACTACGAACTCTACCACTGGTAAGTCTGGGTCGATCCATAGGGAAGTGCTAGCATGAGTTTTTCGTTAAGTCAATTTCCTAGAGGTAAATATAAACTAGGGTTGGATTTATTTAGTTTCGAGAACAAGAGAGATCCTAAGCAATGCCAATCACCGAATTTTGTTAATTAAACATGCATTTGATTTATGCGTGCACAACAACTTGCTTGACATGATCAAACTAGCCTCTGCAGTGGCAGATAATTAGCTAGGACCGAACCAAGAAAACGTCCTAAATCTTAATTAAAGTTGGAAAGTCACGCCTAATTAAACTACATGTTCTTAAATCTACTGGGTTCAATAGCGTCCATATAGTAATAAATCATGCACAATAAGCTTTAGGATTATTTATGTTGATTAATAAATTAGATAGCGTAATCAATTAACCAAAATTTATCTTTGAACCTAGCAATACATGCATTTTAGGAATAGTCATCAAATACACGATTAACTATTTGTTACTAGATTGATTGAGCTAGACATTCGAGTGCAGACATGATGTCGCTATGAATTGATCAGTGAGGGAATATATGCTTACAACTGAACAGTCAACAACACAAACATGTATATCAAAATTGAAATGGATTCAAAGAAAACATAAAATTGGTATGCATTCAACCCAAACAATAGAAATCTCAAAAAATTTATAAAGAATTCTTACTCCCAAAACCAAATTGAAGATTATCTCATTGATTCATAGACAAATCAAGGTGAAGAGGTCTAATCCATTGTTTACAACTCAAAAGAAATTAAAATCTAACATAAAGATGAAGGAAAAATGGAGAGAGAAGAGAAATTTAGGGTTTAACTTTGACCTCCATCAAATCCCCCAATAAAAAAGCCCTAAAAATCGAAGATGATATTTATAGGCAGTACGACAGCGTAGCAATGCTCCTATCAAAGCGTAGCCCTCAAGCTTTATGATGATGAGTCTTATGCTCAGCGCGCGCACGTGCAGTTTGCTCGCCCGTCAACATCTAGGGCATTGCAACGCTCTAAGACAGTGTTGCAACGCTACGTGAAACCCATGCTACTACCTTCCAGCGTAAAAAGGAGGGTTGCAACACTGTATCAGGGGCATTTTGGTCATTTCACGTCTTTGAAACTCTGGGTGCCTAATTTCACTTCTAATAGCTCCAAATCAATCCTGAACAGCCTGTAACACTTCGATATGCATGATTTACTCAAATTCCTACAAGAATAGATATTTAATCATTTTAAATAGAACAAGAAAAGAAAATTAACATATAAAATAGATCTTTTTAAGAGCTATCAAACACCTCAACCTAAACTTTAGTTGTCCTGAGCAAGGAAAAAACAAAATATAAACATGAATATTATGTTGCAAATAAGTGACTCGAAATTCAAAGCTAAAGATAATTCAGAATTCACCAAGATATGGTCATTCAAATGCATTCAATCAATTAAGAAATTTAAAACAAATTCTCTATCCCTTATGTGTGTGTGCATGTTTGGCCAATCCTATTAAGGTCTTTACTAGATCGGGAAGGTTTTATACGATTCTCAACTCGTTTTCCCCTTACTTTGGCAAACACCAATCATTAAGCAACCCATATAGGATCCCTAAGCTTGCATTTCTTTTACCTAGGAGCACTAGCTTTCACACTCATTGTAAGAAACTATACTCACTCTTTTCTCACAAGTGTCCTTACTGATCACAACAAGGACAACTCTTTTTACCCCTAATCATACATACACATTACAAGTTTTTATTTTTCTTCATTTTTTTTATTCTTTTGCTTTCTTTTTTATTTTTTATTTTTTTTTAAGTAGGCAAATAATACTTTCCTTTTCCCTAAGTCTCATATTACAAACCATCATGCAAAGAGGGCTCTCTAACTAATTGGCCTTTCGGAGTGACAACAAATATATGGACCAAATAACCCAATCCTAAGCATTCAAGATCCTAAAGAGATGACTATGTGCTGAAAATATGCAAGGGAATCAAGAAAATTTTTTAAATTTGGCCCAAAAATCATGCATATATTTTTGTAAATCCCAAACAATGTGAATAGAGAGTTATCCAAAGCCTACCACAGAAAGTCATCATCACATTACATGCAACACAAAAATCACATCATCAGATGAGCCACAAAGTTTGAGCTCAAGTTCTCAAGGAATTTTCAAACATGTATGTATAACCACTGTTGGGGTTGATGCCTTAAATCTCGTAGGGTTCAATACTTTGTAAACATTGTTGAATAAACTCTTTATGTATTTAATAAAATATATGATATTTTATTCTTTGTCTATAAAATATTTGATATTTTAGTTGCATAAACCAAAAACTAAAAAACTAACATCCAAGATTATCTTTGTAACTTAAACATATATGTGGAGACATATGAGTGGATCATGTTTAAGTGATAACATAAAAGGTCTGTAGTAGATAGATAAGGTTGGGTACCTTATCCTGGTGACACTATGAGTATGACCCACTTTGTAGGTGTTACAATTGTTATAAAGTGCTACAAATGATCCAATCCTGATCATTCATGTATAGATATGCGAGCGGGGATATTCTATACAAAGGAGTTTGTATAAGACCGAACCACGAAATGTTTAGTCTTATTATATAATATCGTTCGTAATAGAGACTTACATTTCACCAAGATGACCATAGGTAACATGACCTGAATCCTAAGTGAGTTGTGAACTCCCGCCTATGAGGGTGGTCCTTTGATTTGTATAGGTGAGAGTGGTCAGATCGTCGACTCAACAAGCGTACCATGGGGATTCGTCTAATTGGAGAGTTGGGATCACAGCTACACAAGATGAAATTCACTCCTTCCTCGAGGCAGAGGTAAATAGATAAATTGTTCCCTTAAAGGCTGATTCTGGATCTTGAACAATGTAATGCCACACCCTCTCTTGGCCCGAGAGGGATTTAGTCATAGTAGGAATTTGATCTATTGTTCATTAGAGGGATCAGTGATACTTAAAGAGTTAGATGTAACTATAGGGGCAAAATGGTAATTTGACCTAGTTGTATTTACGAGCAATTTGTGAAAGGTCATCATACTATTGATTGGTTATATCCAATGGACACAGAAATATATCTGTAGTGCGAAGAGTGCAGCTGTTGGTCTTTAGTGGAGTGCCTGACAGTTAACGGATGATGAATAATGTAATTAAAGAGTTTAATTAATTATTCATGTACTGTTGGAGCTTCAAGCTAGTAGCTCAATAGGATTTAGTTGAGAATCAGTTTTTGGATTAATTTGAATTGTTCAAATTAATTGAGAGATTTAATTATATATGATATAATTAAATGGATTCAATTATATGTGATATAATTGTCTCAATGTATTTGATACATTATAGCTTAATGGGAGGAAATAAATATTTGAATGAGATTCAAATATATTTTTTATGAATGGGATATAGTTGTTAAATTTAATATAAACATGATTTATATTAAATGCTATTTACAAGAGAAAAGAAATTATATTTTATATTGTATGTGATACAATATTAAAACTATAAGTTATATGTGATATTTGATATAATATATATATATATATATATATAATATGATAAGTTAGTTATCATATTTATTTATTTTATATTATTATTTTTTGAATAATAAAGAAGGGAGTTACAACTCACATTAGTAGGGATGGTTATTCTTTATGACAAGGAGAATAAAAGAAAATTTGTTTTTCTTCTTCTTCTACAAATGCTGAAGTTGAACAATTGAGAAAAAGACAGAAGTGTTCTGTATCTTTGAGTTGTGTGTGAAAGTTCTCAATCTTCTTCCTCCACATCAAAGCTTTTTCCCTCTTAACCAAAATAGTCAAAGTTCACCACTCCTGGGTTCTCACCCTAAGAATACCAAGATTACGATTTTGGTAGTGTCCGAGTTTTGGTTCGAGATTAATCTTGAAGAAGGTATTCAAATTGTTCATGAATCCGTTCGAGGAAATTCGTGAAGAAAAGGTCTTCAAAGGTGAAGTTTTCTTGAAATCCTTTTCTTGTAAAGCATGTTGTAATTTAGATTTAAATGCATATCTTATTATCTATTTATTGTAAACTTTGTATTCAATAATTAATGGAATTTGGTCATACGAGTTTCTTCAACCACCACCCCTAACCTAAAATGATACATTGTCCCGATACATCTTTAATCTAAGCCTACTAAAATTAAAAGACAAGGGAATATAAAACCTCCCCTAGGAATAGAAAACCTCCCCTGAGCTGTTTTCTACACGATTTTTCAGATATGGTAGCAAGGCTCGCCTTTCAAAATGATGCTCTTCTTCTTTCTAGGGGTCCCTACAAAAAGAAAAACAAGAAGCTAATTTAGAAAGCAATAAAAGAAAGCAATAAAAATTTCACTTGGTTACCTCTATGAAGAACAAATTTTTAATGTTAGTTGCTTAACGTGACCCATCCTCCTTTGATGGCATGAACAAATTCTCGTATTTCTTTGACCTCTTCTTACTTGAGTTGATGTAACACTTCATGCTCATCAGGAACTCCATCTTCTGAAAGATGTTGAACAAGTCGAATTTGGGTTTTTTAGAATATCTAGAAAAAAAAAAAAAGAAAAAAAGAAAGAATCAAAAGACTCAAGGGACTCAAACGAATCCAACGTAGAAAAAGACTCTAAAAACTATTGATAACAAGAAGAAGAAAACTAAAAAATATACGAAATACCAGATGATGGAATAAGGCGAAGTTTTTCAACCTCTAACTTTATCACTTGGATATCGACTGGTGTAGGCTCATGTTCTTCTTTTGCCTCAACTAGTGAGGCTGACCATGGTTGGGCTCCTCATCATCCTCCTCCTCGTCAAAGTATATTACCTCATGATAGAGCGCCTCAGTAGTCTTAAAGGATTCCTCTAGTCTCCTAACTGAGTCAACAATTTAAGCAAGTTGATCACTCAAATGCTGCATCTCAACTCTAGTCTCCGTCGCGAACTGAAGTTTGTCTTGTTAGATTCTAAAATTCTCCTATTGGATATAGAGATTATTGTTAAGCAATTCTCCAACTAAATTCTCTAAATACATACCTTGGTTGGCCTCCTAAAAAAACTCCAACAACACGGGGATGGGAGGATGGAAGTAGTATTATGGAGGTGCATAGGAATTACCATAGTATTAGGTTGGCTCCTCAAAGTAAGGCTCATTGGCATCAGGCTACTTTGCAGTTGATTTTCAGTCAACAGTCGAACAAACGAGACAAGATCACCGAGCATACTTTTGAGCTAAGAAATCTACCTATCCTCTTCATCTCTCCGTTGATAGCTTGTCTTGCGCGCCATGGAAAGTACATATTGTGCACTATGTTAGCCATAGCAAACCTGACACAAGAAAAGAAAATAAATCAAAAACAAAAGAAAACTCTAACTAGAAACTTAACTAAACGAAAAACAAACTGGCTTCTCCGGCAAAAACGCCAATTTAATCTTGCCTTTTGCCGTTGCCCGCAAAAGGCTAAAAATAAAATAAAATTTATAAACTACCGAACTCCTCAACTAATACTATGATGGCATAGCAACAGTGGCAAGTCCAAGTCAATCCACATGGAAGCATTAATATTAGTTTTTCGTTAAGCCAATATCCTAATTAGAGCGGTAAATAGAGAGGGGGGGGGGGGGGTTGGGGTTGGGAGGGGGTTGCCGTGGATAGTGATAGTGAAGTGCAGGAAAGATAAAGTACAAGGGTGAATGTAAACTAGGATTCGATTTATTTAGTTTCGAGAGCAAGAGAGATCCTATGAAATTTCAATCATTGAGTTCCATTAATTAGACATACAATTGATTTATGCATGCATAACAACTTGTTAGACACGATCAAATTAGCCTCTATAGTTGTAGACAACTAGCTAAGACCAAACCCAGGAAGCGTCCTAAATATTAATTAAAATTGGAAAGTCATGCCCTAATTAAACTATATGCTTCTAAATCTACTGTGTTCAATAGTGTCCATATAGAAGATTTAGAATTTTATCGCGTTGATTAACCAATTGGATAGCCTAATCAATTAACTGAATTTTATCTTTGAACCTAGCAATTGTTGCGTTCTATACATGTGATGAAATAATAAGGCTTATGAGATTTAACGCTTAGTTTTCTCTAGTCAAACCCAAGTGTAAATTTGACCAGAGTTCCTGGTGAGTCTAGGGTTGAACACAGGAATTTCTTGTAAACGCGCGATGAAACTAAAAATATGATCTTAGCGTGAGTTAAAATGTTTAAGAGGGTGATTGAATAAGCTAACATAAACCTAAATATGCGATGGGAATCATGTTTAGAATGAAGCAGTGTGAGTTGGATAATAGTTATGCGATAATAGGGTCAAGACGGATTTTTTTTTACTAACTCTTTCTAAACAACTAGATGGATTATGTGATCAAGCTATACACTCAATGTTACGACCAGCACTTCTCAGTGTTCTTTGCCATATTATCTTTTCTCTATGATGCATGCGATAGGTGTAATATGCAGAGAATGTAATTATTTCTAAGGAATATTTTCTCTTGTTTTATGAGGTCCTAATCTAAATTCTTTCAAACTCAGATTAACTTTACATAGAAAAATTTCTCAATTGATTCAAGCAACAAATATAAGCATGCATAAAACAATTTGATTGCTTGACTCTTTCCATTACTTGGTCGTGTGAGCTACAATCTTCTCAACCTATGAGGCGATTTAGCTACGCATGATGTTGATGAAAAAGACAGACAAGATATAAAACAAACATGTATTCATATTGTAAATCTGAATTTGTCAATACAAAAAATACAATACAAATACACAAAACAAAGAGAAAGGTTTAGAGTGTCACGCCGTGGTTCGCAATGTCTTGCTTCCTCCAGCTCGTTTTATAGTTGCTTCACTTACGCTATTGAACAGTATATCTTCTTCTCTCTTCTCGTCTCCCACAATGTAGCCCACGATATATGTGTATTCTACATGGAATTTGCACGAGTATTTATAGGCGTACGCGAGCACTTCTTTTCTCTAACCCATGATTGTGTTGATGGGGCGCATTAAATTCCATATCCTACCGTACTGTCTGCAACGTCAGGGGTTTATTGAGTCTTCAACAAAGTTTTCTTGTCAGCCACTAACGCAACTTGTGATGTGACACTCACTACCTATGTCATGTCATGCCTCAACGCTTGTAGATTATGCGATCACCTTTCCTTTTTTTCTCTGGCAATTCTTGTTTGATCGCATTAGTGGGTATGCAACATGCGATCACACGTTCATCAGATTGTTGAAGGATATTCTGCATAGAAGTAGTGAAATTAGTTTGAAATTTAAATATGTTATGCATTAAAAGTATGTGATTGCATGCTTCGCTTTTTGTATAGATTTATTGGTAAAAATTATCTAAATTTCATGTCTTTGTCTTATTATTTTAAATGAAAGAGATAAAATAACTTGTATTTCTACAAGTTATCACAATACATTCATTCTAGGAATAGCCATCAAATACACAATTAATTATTTGCTACTAGGTTGACTGAGCTAGACATTCGAGTGCGAACATGACGTAGCTACGAGCGAGGGAATACATGCTTACAAGTGAACAGTCAACAACACAAAATTGAAACGGATGAAAAAAAAACATAAAATCAGTATGCACTCAACCGAAACAACTAAAATCTCAAGAATTTACAAAGAATTCTTACTCCCAAAACCAAATTGAAAATTACCTCATTGATTTATAAACAAAGCAAGGAGGAGAGACCCAATCCGTTGTTTACAACCCAAAAGAAAATTAAAATCTAACAAAGAAAAATAGAGGAAGAAGAGAAATTTGGGGTTTGATTTCGACCTCCATCAAATCCCTCATAAAAAAGCCCTAAAAATCAAAGAGGATATTTATAGGCAACGCTGAGGGCAGCATAGCAATGCTTCTATCAAAGTTGTAGTCCTTAAGCACTCTGATGCTAAGCCTTACGCTCAGTACGCACGTAGTGTGCTTGCTCGTCAACATCTGAAGTATTGCAATGCTCTAGGGCAACGTTGCGACACTACGTGAAACCCATGCTACTGCCTTTCAATGTAAAGGGAGGGTTGCAATGTTGTGTTCAGGGACATTTTGACCATTTCATGTCCTTAAAGCTCCGGGTGTCTGATTTCACTTTCAATAGCTCCAAATCAATCTCGAATGGCCCGTAACACTCTAAAATGCATAATTTTCTTGAATTCATACAAGAATAAATATTTAATCATTTTAAATACAACAAGCAAAGAAAATTAAAGGTATAAAAATAGTTCTTTTCGAGAGCTATCACTTTACTTTTTTGAGAGAGTTTATTTTGAGAGAGATTAATTTGAGTGCCTAAAATTGTTTATCTACACTTTTGAGAGTGTTCCCATTTTGTGGGTTTTCAATTACACAATTTCAATTGGGAATTTGTAATTAAGGTGCTGGTGCACCTTGAGTTTGAGTATAGTGGTTCAATCCTAAACTCGAAAAAAAAAAAGGGATTTGTAGTGGTTTGATCTTCAACCCGTTGAAAAAGATCATAATAGATTGGATCCTAAATCTGCAAAATGATCGATTGTGGTTAATTTGACTCTTGAACACGTAAAAGAAGTGGTAAATCAGTTTGGTTCTTACCTATTAGAGAATCTATGTAGTAAAATGTTCAAGAAGAAGTCTTGGGAGTGAATAGAAATTTCAAACCACTATAAATTGTCGATGTTTTTTTTCACTCTCTACTCTTTTATTTGATGTACTTAATTATTTTTATGGAAATTGCTTGCTTAGTAATTTGCTTTGATTCATTGTGCTAAATATTAGTTGTTTATTTGTTTATTTTAAATTTCTTAATTTGGTTTCAAAGTTCATTAAAAAAAAAAAAAGTTTTAATTTTTGAAGTAACCCTATTCACTCCCTCTAATGTTGTCATACGATCCTACATTTTGTATAACATCTTTTTGATAATCCAATGGCGTTTCTTCTTTCTTATTCGTTGTTACCGGTCTTATATTTAGGGATTATCGTATTAGATTTTTGGGTTTTTAGGTTGAGAAAAACCTCTAACCAGCACACACAAAAACTAAAATGAGAAAGACACTTTTTAGAAAAGGCCAATGGTACCCATTTGAAAACGACGAAAATTTGTCAATGTTTCCTGTTTGAAAAATGGTAAAAAAAATTGCATGTGCAAAAACCTTTTGAAATATGTTTCTGTTTACTGAAAACATGAGTTCCTATGCATGAAACTCATATGTCCCCCTTGGTGAAATTTAAAGATGTTTGACCGCAACTCAATTTTTTTACAACATCTTTGTAGTGGCATTTATTTTCTCTGTGTTAAAGGTCTTATATTTATAAAGGATTATTGTATTAGATCTTTGGTCCTTTAGGTTGAAAAAAACACCCTAACCAATTCATACAAAGAATAAAACGAGAAGGGTTTTTTTTAGAAAGACCAACAGTACCCCTTTGAAAACAACAAAAATTTGTTACTGTCCTGTTCAAAAATGACAAAATAATTGCAAATGTAAAAACTTTTTGGAATGTGTTTTTTTTACTGGGAGCATGGGTTCCTATTCATGAAGCTCGAACATCCTCCTTTGTGAAATTAAAAACTGTTTACATTAACTCTTTTTTTTACCACTTTTGTTGTGGGGATTTTGTTTTTCTGTTAGGTGTTACAGATCTTATCTCCAACCAATACACACTAAAATTAAAAACAATAATGGCGCTTTTTAGAAAACGTCAATGGTACTTTAAAAACGATGAAAATTCGTCAATGACACCCTCAGTGAAAAATGACAAAAAAATTGTAAGTGCAAAAAACTCTTTTGAATTTGTTATTTTATTTTTTTCTTTTTTACTGGAAACCTGGGTTCTTATTCATGAAACTAGAACATCTCCCTTAGGGAAATTGACAATAATTTTCCAATGCAACCCCCCTTTGAAAAATGACCAAATAAAATTGCATGTGCGGAAACTTTATTGAATGTGGCTTTTAATGAAGAACATGAGTTCCTATTCATGAACCTCGAACACCGCTAAGTGAAACTGACAGATATTGACTGCAACTCATTATTTTACAACATGTTTTTTATTATCTTTGTGGGATTTCTTGTTTCTTCTTGGGTGCTACAATGGGTCTTATATTTAAGAATTATGGTACTAAGGCTTAAGGCTTTTATGTTTAGAACAATATATAACCAATTTACACGAAAACTAAAACGAGAATGACATTTTTTAGAAAAGACTAATGGACTCCTTTAAAAACGACGAAAAATATGTTAATGTTGCCATCTTTTAAAATTGACCAGATAACTAAAAGTAAAAACACAAAAAAATAACTTTTGAAATATATATTTTTTTAACTAAAAAACATGGTTTTCTATTCATAGAACTTAAACATCCCTCTCAATGAAAACAACCAATATTGATCGTAACTCAATATTTTTACCACGTGCTTTTGATGATCGGTTGTGGAGTTTCTCGTTTATCGTTAGATATTACAACTCTTTTATAAATGTTTTCACTTTCAAATTACATGAATCAATAAACTAAATTTTGAGTCATATTTCTCAAGATCGGTCAATTTAAATCTTTCATGATGATTCAACGAAACATGGCATTAAGTATAGTCATAATTAGAAAAGAAAAATATAATAATAAGACAATGTAGAACTCGAAAAAAAAAGAAGGATAATGTGGATTTTAAGATTCAAATATTAGGAGCGGGAAAAATTTAGGGTAAATCTATTTTTGGGATTTAAGATTAGCGAGGGGAGTATACAATTATACTCTATCTACTATAGGAATACCGCTAAGGGCATTTTGGGAATAACGGGAGATGGGAACACGAGCAGGTTGCTATTTGCTCTAAATTTAACGAATCATGTTCTTTCCCCTTCTTCCAAACAAAAGCTTCAATTTTACTATACAATCCAATTAGATTGTTTCTATAAAAGAATATCTAAATAAGAAAACATAAATCAAAATAAAAATAAAATAATGATAATAATAAGATAAAAGTACATAAAATATAAGAAAGACTGAAAAAAGTATGATAATGTAAAATTATATAAATATATATATAGAGAGAGAGAGAGATGATAGAGTGAATTCAGATCTGAGGAGGGGCAAAAATTTTGCAAAAATACGTTTTTCATATTTAAATTTGGCCAATAGAAATATAATTACACTATATAAAAAATACTGTTAAGGGCATTTTGGGGTTAATTAGAAGTAGGAACACATGAATGAGGGGTGTATTTCCCATAAATCTGATGAAAATTGTTTTTTTTTTTTTTTTTTTTGACATTCTTTCAAACTAAAGTTTAAAGCTTGCTATATAGTACAATTTCCCTTTTCTTTCTGTTATTGAGCTTTTTTAAAAAAAATTAATACTTCAAATGTAAAAAATTATTCTAAAAAATCCCAAGTTAAATTGATTAATGAAAAATGGCACAATGTTGAGATAACAATTTTTATATAATGTGTATACTTTTGTGGAAAATCAATTTATAGCTCAAAATTTTGGGATTGTATCCATTAAAACCCTCAAACCAATAATTATAAATTGACTTGTTTATAAAATTTTAGCACTTAAGTTGCTACAATTATTAATTTGAAGTTTTAGCACATATAATCTCTAAAGTTTAAGGTATAAATTGATATTAGTCTTAATCATCAGTTAGTATGTTTTTTAAGGAAACTTTGAGCACTCATAAAAAAAACTATTGAATGTAGCCACACAACACAATTATCTCCTAATAGTTGTTAGATACTGGGGTATTACAAATATAATAATCAAACACAAAATATTAATAGATATAGTACAATGCGAAAAAGAGAATTTAATATAGTAAAATTTAGATACTTCTCTCATAATCTAGAACAAAATAGTATCATTGATAGATTTTATTATATTTACGATTCTTAATCCATTGCAGTTACCCTATAAATATTTCATTACAAGTTTAAAATCCATTTGGCAGTTTCTTCCTCATATGTAAAAGGACCAATACGATGAACAACTACATTTAAATAGTCATTTGAAAAATAGTCAATTAACTTTCTTATTAGGTAAATGATGTAAAATACCCTTATAACAAAATTCTGAAATAACAAGGTATTTTCGAGAATTATAACAAATAAATGGCAAAATACACTTTTGATTCTAAGTTTTGGACTTGATATATATTTGATGTACAAAGTTTCAAAATGAACACTTTAATCTCTAAGATTTAGAAAATAGTTCTAAATGGTCCTTCACCCACCTTGACTGTTAGTTAACTGATGGTAAAATGACATGGTAGTTAGATTAATGAGTCACTTTGTTGATTAGGCCAAATACAAAAATCCAATAATATATCTTTTTTTATAATAAGATGGGTCTAGTCTTTTCTGTCGTCATTGTCGATTTGGAACAAATTTCAGCTCTCCTTCACTTCAGATTAACTGAATTTTCTTATTTACAATCAATGTCGAGAAAGTACCTTCCACTTCGGCAATTGGAAATCTGTTGTCAACATCTTTATTGTTTTGTATGTTAATTTTAGTTGGATTCTTTTTTTAATCGGTTGGGCATTTGCATCAATATGGTTGTTCGTGAGTTTGGATTGAATTGGGTTAATAAACATTTTAGACCCAATCTAATTGTTCGGATTGTAAATTTCTTCAACCCAAATAACCCTCATAAAAAATGAACCCAACTCAACTATGAAACATTTAGGTTTGATTGGTTCGAGTTACTTAGATCATTTATCTAAATTCTTTTTATAAAAGGAAATAAAATGTTAATACGTAAAAATTTGATTTAGCTATTTTCATGTATGAATTAAGATTAACAACTCAATTTCAATTTATATAATGTATAATCTTTTTTCAAAAGTTATTGAAGAATACATTATCCAAAAAACTTATAAAATTAAAGAAAACTAAAATAAATATAATATATCTAATTGTACATAAGCAAAAAAAAAAAATACTAATAATAAGTTCGAGTTGGTTCAGGTTGATTTGGATTATTTTAAGGTGACTTATGAATCAAAATCCAACTCATAAAATTTTTATTTATTTGAACTCAATCCAATCCAAAAGAGTTCAGAACTCAACCCAAAACAAACGGATTGGATTAGGTTGATAAATTTTTTTGGGTCATCAAATTTTTTGAACACCCCATGTATCAAGCCACCACCAACATTTTAGATTTCCTTCAGTTAACTTCCAGAGAAACTGTCGAATTAACCTTCATAGCTAAAATGCATTCCTTTGTTTAAATTTTAAATTTCGTACCGACAGTCTACAAGCAACATCTCATATTTTTCATCACATTACTGTCCAATCGTCCATTTTTTCGACTACACTTTAGTCCCTCTTTTGCAATTACACTGATATGGGTTGCAATTTCTCTTTCCCTAATTAAGAATTGTTCAAATTTCTCGTTTCTAAAATTACATTGAGGCTAAAAAATACCCCTAAACACCTCTTTTTTGGCTAATTTTTTTGTTACAACTCTCATATATCCTCCCTTAATTTTTTCTCTCTTTTTTTTGGTTAGTCCACAGTCAACAGACTTGAAGTCAAGACAATAAGCATAATTAATTTCACCTGGAACACAACAAAGGAAAAGGAAAAGGAAAGAATGCAAGCAGCATGAACAAAACCAATGAAGAAACCTAAAATTCTGAGTGAATCCCAGGAAGGAAAACACATGGTTAGGATCATTGAACACAAAAATGACAATAATCAAAAACTGAAAAATGATCTCGTGAAAGATTTAAGGCAACAAAAGGGATTGGATTGAGATGACAGTGAAAATGTGAGCAAGGTGAGGTTGTCTAATAGTGAATTTAGTTATGAAGTTAGCAGCGACATGCGCCCGGCAGAAGAGGAGAAGAAAGAGCAAAGGGAATGAGACACAGCTAAAATTAATTACAAACTAATAAAATGTGCCATGTCATTTAAAAATTGATATCCCACATCATTTTTCCGTTAACTAACAGTCAACTTCACTCATGGACCGTTTAGAACTATTTTCTAAACCTCAGAGACTAAAGTCTTCATTTTAAAACTACAAGGACCAAATAGACATCAAATTCAAATCTTAGAGACCAAAAATATATTTTGCCCAAAAAGAAATCAAAACAGCCCTGTAGTAAAAAGTCCACTTGCATTGCTGAGGGATATAAAATCCAGATCCAATATTTGAATTAATAAATCATCTTATCTCATAACAGTCAACATTTAAAATACCACCTAATATAATAGACACCAGAGTACATCCTTATCTTTGGTAATTTTAATTACTAAGAATTTATTATCTCATTCTTGAATACTAATCAACTGAGAGACAATGTTGTTATTGCTAACGTCCACAAAAAAAACAAAAACAAACAAACAAACAGACAAATGTGAAGCTTCTTAATGCACTTGGTGAAGTTCTATGCTAAAGATAATTTGAAAATGTTGATATTGGCAGGGTTGAAGAGAATTGATATGAAAATCTAAATAAAATTTAGTAATATATAGAAAAATGTAGCATACCTAATATCGACCATTGAAGGAATTCAACGGAGGAACTCTGCAGCCTAAATTCTCAACCTTTCAAAATTTGCAAAGGTCAACAATGGTAGGGTCGGTGACATTAATTTTGAAATTGGCCAAATCAAAACAAGTGATTATGCTTAGGAATTAAGATGATAATATTTTCAATTCAACTTCTGATAAAATAAGATCATGTAACGAATCTAGAAGTGTTGGGGAGAGAAGAATGGGGGAACGAACTTTTGTTTTTAATTAAAAATAAAATTTAAAAGAAGAAGAAGAAGAAGAAGAGAGGCTTTAGCAGCTAATTGAAAGCTAAGGGAAGTATAGAAGAATTGATATGGTTAGTCCAATTAATTCTGAAGGATTTTGCAACAGACCACCCACACCAAAGAGAGATAACACAAGGTCAACAAAACAGATTTTCCATTGCCTTGTTGGTGAATTCCAGAGAATACCACACAAAGAAGAGGCCACTAAAACTATCTCAAGCAAAATTCTAGATTCTCTTGCATCAACAAAGACAATGTGTAGGAGAAACTCACTATTTTGTCTTTATAAAATGAGTGGCCAGGAGTTTCGAAACAGTGAAGCCGTGAAAGGAATCGACATCGAAGAGTTCTTTTAGCCTCTCGTCACAAATTATTCTCCTTTTGTCAGAAGGGTCCTTCAAGAACAATTGAGAAACATTTCAGATATTAAATGATACACCATCAAAATAACACAATTTCTATGTGTTCATTATGGACATTTTTCTTGCACATTCATTCAAACATAACATCTAATGTGGAAAATGACCTAGTAAGAACGTTCATTTTCACTATACTTTTAGATTATGGAATATCAGTAAAATTAAGACATACGAATAAAACATCCTGAACTTCATCAAGTTTCAGTATCAACCAATATGCCGCCAACAAATTATATAGTCAGTATAACAATGAATATCCATAGTCCTAATTAGAAGTTTAGCCCACAACCAACACAACAAAAAGGCAGCCATAATAACTATTGTCTGAAGTTTTTACCCTATCGAGGAATTTTCAGTCCCTCCAAACTAGTGTCAGAACTCTAACAAAACAACGGGAGGTCTTCTAACCAAATCTCCATTATAAAGAAATTGTTCTCAGAGCCTACAAACTAGTTCACTAGATTGAACTGGCATGATGACTGGTGTGCAAGACAACCTAAAAAGGGGGATGGTAGTGGGGGCAAAATACACTTAATAAAAGCATACCTATCCTCTTATGTAAAACGATTGGCATTCTCCATTTTCCGGGGATTTTGGCTACCTTCTCAACAAGGGGAATCAAAAACAGTGAAGAAATGACTCAAATGAGATAGGATTGCTAATAAATCAGCACCAAATCCACACTGAAATTATTGTACAGTAAATCTGACCATTTCATTATATGTGAATATCTTCAACATTACCTAACATGTAAGTTTTGACATCGAATTTAATTTACAAACCCCAACATGCGGACTACTAATATGGGAGGAAACAGACAGATTTGAATTCAAGATTTCAGCTCTAATACTATGTGAATTCACCGTAAGATAGTTTAGTTTCTTGCTTGCTTCTTGTTATATAGGCACTTCTTGCATTGTTTCATTTTCCTCAATGAAAGCTAGTTTCCCCACCTCCTCCCACATCACCTGATGCAAGGAAATTTAAAAGGCTGTTAATATAGACTTTGATCTGCATAAAGACCACAGAGATCATGTCCAAGTAGGAAAATATTCCTCAAACGTATTACCTATGATGACAACCAATGCAAGATAGGTCAGAGGTCATCTACCAACATGACAGCCCCACTTGATGGCACCTTCAATCTCCTTGTTAGCCTCCAAATTAATGCCCAAAATCGGTGGATTGATCTTTAACCCAGAAATCAGTTCAAAAATGTCCACAATCTTCTTCAAAACATGAGCCTCTCATCATCAAATTCAACAAGATGGTACCATTAGCAAATTATAGGTGACATCCATAGGTATTTCTTCTCCCCACGAAAAAAAAAAAAAAACTTAAACAAACTTGCTCAAATGCCTTCTCAAGCATCACACTCAACACATCTGCCACAATCACAAAGAGAAAGGGGGCTAGGGATCCCCTTGTCTCGAATCCTCTCAAAGCTCTAATCAACCCTCAGGGTCTTCCGAAGGGTCTCCAGCAAAAACACCCAATCCACCATATCATATACCTTCTCAAAGTCCGGCTTGATAACCCAACCTTTTTTCTGTTTGCATTTGTATTCATCCAAAACTTCATTAGCAATTAAGGTTGGAATCAAGATTTTCTCTTCTTGGGACAAAAGTTGATTGATTCTGGGAGATAGTACAATGCATTGCCTCTCTAGGTCTATTGGCAAGGACTTTGGCCACCACTTTTGGTGTATTGAGAAACATTTATAAGTAAGTTAGAATAAGAGTTAGTTTAAAAATAGTTAGTTACATGTTAGTTAGCTGTTATTCGGCACATGTGAACATTTTCCTTATAAAAGCACCTCACTCATTTGAGGAGAGATTCAACTTGATTAAAAAGCTAGAGTTTGGTTTACATCAAAAGTGGTATCAGAGCACTCCAAGAATCCAAACTGATGGCGGGAAGAAGGGCTGCCCACCTGAGAGGAGAAGACAACCTATGGCAAGATCAAAAGGTGGAAGAAACCCACATCCTCTCTCCAAGAACTACAACACGACGCTTTCTGTTCGTTGAAAACTCTTTAGAGGGAATACATAGAACAGTGACTAGTATTCAAGAAAGTATGGAAACCCTCACTTGTAGGGTTGAGAGGCTGGCATTAGCACCTCAAAATTGGGAGAACGCTCAACCCTTCGTGAAAGAATGGGAAAGAAGATCCAAGATTGCATAGGCAGCTCCAAGAAGACGTTTGAATAAGCAAGAATCGCAGCAAGAATTCCAGACTGGGATGCTTCGAGTGAGTATGATCATGAAGATGAGTTATATGCTCCAAGAAGAGAGGTATGGAGATAGAGGTGACTATATGATTACAAAATGAAAATTGACTTCAAGAAAAGGCAAGAGGCCAATTCGAACGTGGGAAAAAATGAAGCGGTTGATGAAACAGAGGTTCCTTTCTCCCAATTATGAGCAGACCCTTTACAATCAATATCAAAACTTTAAACAAGGGCCTCGACAAGTGGCAAATTATGAGATTCATTGGCAGCTTATGGGTTGACATCAAAGAGAAGGTAAAATTACAACATTTTCATTTTTTAGATGATGCAATTTGTCATGCTGAAACAATAGATGAGTTGAATGATTTACACTCCAAGAAAACTTCAAAAAAAGCTCCTTGGGATACTTCTATAAGTAGAAGAGCAAACAGTACCTTGGACCATCCTACTCCACCAATTTCATCCCAGGAAAAGGATAAAGAAAAGCAAGAAGAGGTTGGTGAGAAGGAAACAGAGTACCAGAGGCTGTTTACAAGCAAAAAGTTCAAAATCCTTGTAACTGGCCTACATTGGGAAAATGTTTGCCGTGTGGCCAAGTGGGACACTTGTCTAATGAGTGTCCCCAACAAAAAACAGCAGCATATGTGGATGAAGAAGAGGATTCGTTGCTTGGATGCAGTGAAGATAATGAGGAAGAAGTCAATTATATTGACACGGATGAAGGTGATAGGGTGTCTTGTGTTCTTCAAACGGTGCCGATTGCTCCCAAAGGAGATTGTAATCCTCAAATACATTGCAAAATGTTTGTTAAAGAGAGAGATTGATATATTGGGTCTTGTAATTGTTGAAAAGAAAAAAAATACAAAAAACAGCGAAGACATTCAGCACCATATTGACTTGGTTCCGGGTGCTACAATCCCTCATCTTCCTCACTATAGAATGAGTCTTAAGGAGTATGAGATCCTCCACCAACATATTGAAGAATTATTGAAAAGAAGGCACATTCAACCAAGCCTTAGCACATGTGAGTGCTAACTCTACTTACCCCTAAAAAACTGGTAGCTGGAGGATGTACGTTGATAGTAGAACTATCAACCGAATTATAGTGAAGTATAGCTTCCCAATCCCTAGAATAGGTGATTTACTTCATCAACTTGGAGGAGCCTTGATTTTTCTTCAAAAGAGGACTTGAAGAGTGAATACTACCATATTCGAATAAGGTCGAGGGATGAGTGGAAGACTACATTTAAGCTCTACTTCTCATTCGCAGACCGATGGCCAAACCAAATTACTGCATTGATTTACCTTATGACCTACATATTAATCCAATATTCAATGTTCCCGATTTCAAACCTTATTTTCTCCCCCGACGACTATCAGTTGGAATCCTAATTGTCATCCTCAAGGTTGAGTCTGAATTTTAAGGGGGTATTGAGAAATATTTGTAAGCAAGTTAGAATAAGAGTGAGTTTAAAAATAGTTAGTTACATGTTAGTTAGCTGTTATTTAGCACATGTGTAAACATTTTCTCTATAAATAAAGCACCTCTCACTCATTTGAGGAGAGATTCCATTTGATTCAAAAAACTAGAGTTTGGTTGACACCAACTTTATAAGTGCATATCATCAAGCTAAAAAGGCGATAATCAGCAACTCTGGCCACTCTTTATGTCTATTGGCAAGGACTTTGGCCACCACATTATAAGTGCGTGTCACCAAGCTAATAAGGCGGTAGTCAACAACTCTGATCACTCTAGAATAGCAGGACGGTATGAAGTTGAAGACAACCTCAATGGAACAAAGTTCTCTCTCCTTGAAGGCCTTTTATAAGAGGAAAAGGAAGGGAATCGACAACTCTCGACCAAATGGCAATCTCTTAGGTTGGGGATGATACTTCGAAGAATATCAGGAGTTTCCATGAGTAGGATAGGGAGAGTGATTGAGATTTATGGTGAGAAGACCAAGGAAGAAGGGGGAAGAAGCACGTGTGACACAATTTAGGAGAGGCTCATGTGGCATCTTGTGAGTTCTTCCCCTCCCCTACATAAGAGTGGCCTCAAGGGTTGTCCAAGGCACTGACTTCCAACCTTCTTCATTTGATATTCTTGAGTAAAGAGGGAGAGGATTTCATCAGTTGTACTTCTTGGATTTGAATGAAAGGACAAGGGATGGACTCCCATTGAAAAAGAAAGACCTGTCTTGTGTCTGCGTTTGTCTTGACGGGTTCAATCTTTGTGGGTTGATGAAAACAAGTGAGACATTCATTATCCAAGTAAAGGAGTGGATTTGGGAAAGGTTGAAGTAACAGGTGGAGTACTTAGGCCACACGGGTAAAGTAAGCAAAAATTTCTTGATGTTGGATATCCAGCATATGTTTGAGGAGGACACAATGTTTAAGTTATTTCAGGATCGCAACTGTGGGCGCAAGCCGAGCTTAACCCAACATCATTAGGAAGGAATAACCTTTGTTCTTCCAAGTATCTGCAATGTCCCACTGTGCAGACTCGTGTAGTGCCCCACACAATCGTCCATCCTTGATTAATGCACAATAAACATGTTTCCTTTGTATCATATAATGTTGGTTTAAAGCACTTTGATCCACCACAAGCTCAGAAAGCTTCTCTTAGATTTTGAACCAATCATCTTGGTCTTCTTGCCCTGAACCACAAGCTCAGAAAGCTTCTCTTAGATTGTGTAAGCTCTGAACGATGTCATGCCTTTGGTCTTCTTGCTCAGCGAGATGATAGGAATGGTATTAGAGGGATATTAAGGGTATCTTAGTAGTTAGTTAAATAGTTTGTTAGGGAAGTTTAGTTATAAATACAGTGAGTATGGAAGGAGGAAGATAGGCAATATTTTGAAGTACAAATTAGGGTTTAACAGTGTATCTCAAGATTGGAAGGGTTCAAGTACCTCGAACACTTGGTTTTATCTTGTAGTTCCGTTATCATTATCTTTCAATATATTGGGATTCAATCAATTTGGTATCCGAGTTAATTGATTCTGGCCATGGAGTTTGATGCAAATATATGTAAAGAGGGGATGAAGATTTTTCATGATGGGATGGAGGGTTTGATTTTGATTCTCGATTTGATCCTTGATCCAAGGAAGCAGAGTTTTTTTTATACAAAGTAGCATAGTTTGAAAGAAACTAGAGAGCATATTGATGAAGAACTGATGTCGAAGAAGCAAAAGGAGAAGGGAAACAATTCTGTGCAAAGAGTTGCAGAATCAGTTGGTTAATTACAACCTCTGACGAGGTTTATCTTGGTCTTCTCTTGAGAAACAAGGCTAACTCTGCTGGTTATTGTTCATTCTTGTTTGGAAAATTCCCATAGCAGCAACTTTCTCCCATCCGTCATTGTTCTCTGCTCAGGGCATCACAACTTCTTCCCATTTCCCTCAATTTTCATAATCTCGGTAATAGTACCTCTTATTACTTTCTGAATCCAGAGATTAGTATCCTTTATTCGAAAGCTGCGAAATAATTTGTAGGTGGTAGGGGTTAAGGCCAAATCCACAATAGTATCATGGAGCACAACTCAGAAAAACCAAGAAAGATTTGATAAAACTTTTCCCCTCCTCCCTCCTTCCTCCTCCAAGCGACGTTTACCATTCTGCTCTTTGAGCATAATCTAAAACGGACACTTTGTGCTCAGCAGCAGATTTAACCGCACTAAAAGAGCCTATGGAGATTTACATTTTAATTTAAAATAGGGAGCTCCATCATGAAAGCCTAAGTTGGAAATGGTGGTTCAAGTTTAATTCTCTATTGCACACTTGAAAATGAACAAGAATAATTAAAACAATAATAACAACAAAATCTTTAGTAATGGAAGTCCAAAAGAAAATTTTTAACATTTATTCCCTTGTAAGAAGTTGTGTTTCTAAAAGCTCAAGCCATACTCAAAACAAAAGGAAAAGAAGAGATTCCACAGTCTAAAAACTTCTAAATAATAGATACAATTATATATCACACAGAAGATGAAAAATATAACTAAATAGCACAAAAACTATGGCTAGGTAAGAACAATATTTTTTTTGTAATAAATCACACTGGTTTGGAGCGATACTGCATGATAAAAGAATGTGCCAGTCGTAAAGCAATGAAAAAATTATTGACTGATGCAATGGAAAAACTATGTTGATGACCCAAGTGAAAGCTAGCCATGAATGATGGATGAATAAAAGAGCTTATCATTTGAACACCTTCACAAATGATAAAATCAAGCATGACCCCAAACTATCGTCTCAGAGATTCATATATTCTCACTAATTTTCTCAAATAATAGCCTAGTTACGCCCAACTCATAAGCATATAGATATAGTTTTACTACACTATCAAAGAATCTTTCATTCTTTATAAAGGCCAACTACCTGAAGGTTATTTTGCTTTATGTAATCCCACATTCTTTTCACTACATCAGAGCGAGGCAATGCATCCTCTCCAGTACCAAGAAATGTCACCAGAGCATCTGAAAGTTGAAGAGGAGCAAGAAAACCAGATTTCCCTTTCTTTTGCCGCTTTTCCTCTCTTGCAGAGTCATCTGAATCTGGAAAGACGAAGGTTTATTAGACATCAGTAGAACGTTCAGTTAGCTGAAATGGGAAAAAGTGTAATTTAAAAATTTACACCTTTTCTACTTCATTCTGAAGCAATTAAGTTGGGAAATTAACTAAAGGATACCGTCCTTTCCCATTTTTAGATAACGCCTAGTTCTAATCATGTCATCTACATCCAATTTAGATGACTTAATTTATTTTTATCTAGAAAAGCATGGTAAATAAAAATCATCTCAGTAGTACTTGTTCGTTCATACAGATGGTGCAAACTAAGAAACTTCATATTTAGGTTAAAAGTTAACAGTAACTGGACTACACTGTCTTGGTTAATAAACTGTAATTGCTCAATTTGTTTTTCTTCCTTTTTCTTTTAGTTGGAGGGTAGGTAGATATATGACTCCCCTCATTCTAATCACAGCTTTCCAAACGAGATCTATGAAGAGCATCTTCAATGGATTTAACCACCTTAATGGGCATGTAGAAGAAGGTAAATGGAGAGATCAAAGAGTAGTGCGTCCTCAAGGGAGCAAAGAAAATAACAAAGGAAGGTGGTTAAATCCATTGAAGATAAAAAAAATATTATTTAAGCCCTTGGTTTATCTTAAATTAAAAAATATCTAAAATAAATATCAATAAAAATTTTAAAGCTTTCCCTCAAATTCCGCCTTAAATAACAAAGGACGGACCAATTTCCCCTTGGTTTTGACGATTGGGATGAAACTTCTTGTTCATGGAATTTTTTTCTTTAGAAGACTTCTAAAGGATGATGAGATTATCGATTTCTAACAGTTGCTTGGTGTTGTAGCAAGAAGAGAAGATAATGACAATCCGGATTCTCGCTGTTGGTTTCCTGATAGTTGATTCATCCGGCAAATTCTTTGTAAAATCTTTGAGAAAGCATCTGATAGCATATTCTCCTATTAGTAAGGAGATATATTCAGCTTTATGGCAGTCCAAAGTTCCCAAAAGAGTCAATATTCTTATTTGGATAACGAGTAATGGTTCATTGAACTGTTCAGAGGTTCTTCAAAGAAAGCTCCTTATCCACTATCTTCTGCTTACTATATGTCCACCTTGCATGAGGAATAGTGAACACTTACTGCACTTATTCTTTGGTTCTTCCTATTCAAGCAATTGTTGATGGAATTCTCTCGTTTTTCAACATCCAGTGGGTTTTCTTGAATTCTTTTAAGCAAAACATCTTACATATACTGATTTGGTCCAGTCGTAGCTTGAATGAAATCAAAGGGTTTTTTATACCAAGCATCTTTCTTGGGATGGACGGTTTGGTTCTTCTCGTTTGAAGGCCTCTTCATGGTGTTCTCTTTCTAAAAGCTTAGTATGATATACCATTCAGATTATTTGTCTCACCTGGAATGCTTTTATGTTGCTCTCATAATTCTATTACTTTTTGTTGTTTATATCGCTTTCTACTATGTTTTTGTATCTCTTGATGGGTTTCTTGTATTTTTGGCATTAGTCTCGTATCCTATTAATGAAAAGTGATTGTTTCCTTAAAAAAAATTAAAAAAAAAAAAATCAGATACATTTTTTTACCCTAATCTCATATGCTCTCACTACCAGGGGACTAACAGTTTCTCAATGAATCCTTTGTTTACCGTCTTGACATAAAGGTCCTCTCCCAACACGTCTAATTGAAGCTATATGAAAGTCTGAACGCCTCCAAAAAAATTGAATACTTTGGTTAGTTTAGTGTACTTCGAAGGGCAAAATTTAGCATAAAGATTGTTGAAAATGTGACCATATCTAGCAGTTTGTCCAAGCTGAGATGCTCATTCAAGAAAGAAGAATAAAATTATTACTTTCTTTTTTCTCTCTCACACTGCAGTAAAAATCTGGGATTTGGTTTTTGGCCATGCCTTTCCTGGATTTTCAATATTCGAGCTAAAAGCTACAACCACAACAATAACAATAATAATAATAATAAACGAATAAAAAAATAAAAGTAAATATTTTGGTCAGTTTAGTATACTCGGAAGGGCTAAATTTAGAATAAAAATTGCAGAAAAGGTGACTTTACCTAGCAATTCTTCCAAGTTGGATCAGCTTGTGCAAAAAAGAACAATGAAATCCCAACTTTCTTCTCTCTCTCTCACTCACAGCTAGGGGTGAGCAAAAATAATCCAAACACCGAGCCGACCGACTGAAACCGCCTCAACAACTTTGGTCAGTTGGTTTATGGGCTTTCAGCCAGGGTTGGTTGCCCAAGTTGGCCGGTTAACGAACCCAAAAAGGGCTAAAACAACCAAACCAACCAAAATAAAAGAAAAATAAATAAGTAATAGAACAAAAAAGAATTATTGAACTTTGCAGGCGTAAAATGCTGCTGCAGCAGCCTCCTAGTCTTCCTCTTCCCAGGGGAAGATATTATTAGCAAAAATCTCTTTTTGTAATTTTTTTCTTTCGTATTTTCCTTTTTTTCATTTCTCCTTCCTTCTTCTCCGTTCTTTTTTCTTTTCTTCTTTTCTTTGTTTTCTTCTTTCTTCTTTTCTCCCTTTCTTCTCCTGTTTTTCCTTTTCTCCCCATTTCTCCCAATATTTTCATTTAGTTCTGCCACACTTTTTTCACTTTAATCAGTCTCAGAACCGATCAAAATCAACTAAAACCACCAGTGTGGTCAATTGGTCGGTTGGCGTCGCCTACCATTACAAGACCAACCAAAACTGGCATGTCAATGGTTGGCGCCAGTTTGAGCCTAAAACCACCAATGCCAACCAACTGATGATTACCCCCACTCACTCGGGTAAAATCTGGGATTTGGTGTTCGGCCTTTGCCTTTCCTAGATTTTCAAAATTGGAGCTAAAAGCTAAATGGCACTACTATTGGCCATGGGATGAAAAGCTATGCTAAATTATTATACATTAATGGGTCTAAGCAACTTTGTGGGGGCATATGATTGATTAGAAAGAAACGGATGGATCTAGAAAGATAAGGGAAGAGAGATCCAAGGTGATTAAACTTTATGTGCCTCTCGGTATACTTCATCTGAACAATTCAGATTTTATCCTTCAAATATTACTATTCTTATTGAGGTACAGTTTGTATAATGATTTACAAGTGTTATTTTTTGGGGTACTTTGCTATAGTACTCCTTCCTACAGGGGTTTCTTGCCATGAACATAATACAGTCATAAAATTCAAATAAAGCTAACTATTTTTGCTGTCTACCTTCTTCTTTTCCTTGCTTCTGCCGCTTCTTTTGTGGCTTCTCCTTTGGCTGCTTCTCCTTTTGTTGCTTTTCTTTCTGACTTGAATTGGCTGGAATAACTGTATCCAGGAAAGGAAAAAAAATTATTAAGAAAACAAAGTTCAATAAGGTTTGTTGCACAGCTTCATCAGAAAAATGTTCAGGGTTTGTAGTGGAAGGGATTAGCCTTTATGCAAGGTGCATGCAGACCAAAACTTCCTCTGTTCGGAACCAAAAAAGTTCAAGAAATAATTTAAAATCATGTGATTTAAAATTCAAGAAACTGTTTTAAAATTTTGGTTAGGAATGAGAGAGATTTGAAATGTAGTTACAATTTTGTGTTTTGATAGCAACTAGAAAAGAAAAGAAAGAAGTTTACTAATATGGGCTCTTAATTATAAATTATTAACGGAAAATTAAGATATAACATTGGTCTTCTAAGTAATTAATGTCTAACCTCTATGAAATCTCGCAAAATTCACCATTTTAGTCAAGAAAATTTTTATGTAAAACAAGATTTGAAATCACTTAAGAATCCAAATTATTCTCTTTCTTGTGATAACAAATAACGGAATTCATTTGAAATCCATCATGATTTAAAATCTCTCTAAATCAAGGCATCCAAACAAAGCATAAGTGCCTTGTACCTATTAGGATTAAAAAAAATAGAATATAAATTGAAGAAAATAAAATCCAAGAGTCAATAGCACTTAAGGTTCCATAGAAGCCAGATCAACATTAAAAATTAACTAAAAGAAATTGCTTTAGTTAACAATTAAGAGCAATGGTAAGTCCAAACATCTTAGAAAACAGAAAACAGTAGTGTAATATTAGCCACAGGATCAAAGCTATAAAATCACACCGTCATTTGACTCCAACGGCCAAATATGCTTTGATAGAGCTTTATTCATTTGAAACATGTTGATGGAATTGACACCAAAGAGTGCTTTTAACGAATCATCACAGAGAATATTTCTTCTATTACTGGGATCTTGCAAATTTTTCCCTCTAATGTGGTTCCATAGTTGCTTAACAACCTGTAGAAAAAGATAGCAATGATTGTATTAGATGGAACTGAAAAAGACGACAAATGACCTCTAATTGTACATTGAGAAGATTGAGAAAAAAAAAAAGGTCAAAATTTACTTTCTAGATGTACCTCAGTCCTTGCCATTTCAGGAGCTCCTATAAATTCCTGCAGTTGTGGGGAAAGGCTACATAGCTTGCTAAAACCACCCCCGCCTCTTTTCTTCCCCTCTTTACTAAGCTTGTTAGAACTGCATTACAAAGAAGCATAACTCACTCATCAAAGATGGTCTCAAACAGAAATTTCAATTCTTTTTTTTCTCATACAAAAAATATAAACTTTCCATTTATATATTTCAAAAGTTACAACCTGAAACTCCCTTTAGAATGGAAATAGATCCCCCAAACCAAGAAAACAGAAGCTAAAGCTAAAAACACCATCTTATCAGAGAATTACAGGAAAAAGAACAAAAAGAAATGAAAAGCCCAACAATAAATAATTTCAAATTGAATACATTTTTTTTTTAATGAAAAGAATTTGACTTTCATTGAGAAAAAAGAAAGAAATATGGGGTACAAAAAGAAAAGCCACAAAAAGGAGCTAAACTGCTTCAAATTGAATATTTTACGAAGTCTATGAAAAGAGCACCCATGAAGCTGTGTGGTACTTAAATATTTCAAGTCTTTCCTCCCAAGAAACTCATTCGTTCTCATACAGTAGGTGATTCCCTTCAAACCATATGCCCACACCACAGATTTAGCATCGTTAATCCATGAACTTTTCTCTCCCTTTTAGACCATGGCCACAAAGTAGACTCAAAACATTGCTTTTCGCTCTGGAATTCAAAATCCTGAATCAAAATCTCCAGAAACTTCCTGCTAGAGGATAAATGAAAGAAAATGGTGAAGGTTGTTCCCAACATAGGCATAAGAAACAGCGACTCGGTGATACAACTTAAAAGGAATAGTTGCACTTATAATTGCATATAAGAGAGTTATAACCTAGCCAGACGTTCAGAAAGCCTAACATTCTCCCATCTTTAGACATTTGAGAGGCCTTAGCTCTCCATTCTAGTTCCAAGATAAATCCATACTAGTTTTCACCTTCCCTTTCAAGGGTTCTTTTTTTTTTTTTTTCTTTCCTTCTTTTCGAAAAGCCTTCCCTTGCAAGGTTATTATATCCAAAACACAAAGCATAACTTCCTATAACCATCCAACTACCCATAACTACCAAATTGCCCTTAACTTCCCAAACTAACCAACTCTCTTCTTCCACCACTCCCTTCTACACAAAATGTAAGAGATGACTTCAATGAAGGGTTGTTGAAGTCTAATGGTTATAGTGTGATTCTTATGGTGGTCGATCATCTCCCATACCATTCACAAATAGTTGGGCAAATGGAGGTCATCAATCAGGTTTGAAAACATATTTGCATTGTTTTACAATGTCCAAGTTAGCTAGCTAGTAGCTATAATACTTCTTTCCATAAATACTACATAACTTATCAGACTTTCAGATAAAGAATAGACGACTTTAACAGAATCTTAGCGTTGTGCCCGTCATACAAAATCAAGACAATCTTTAAGAGAAGATTTTCCCCTCACGTCAACTTTCGGGTAACTAAGAACACAGATTTCGTCATCGGAAAAAATAATTAAAGAAAAAATAAAGAATTAACCGATACAATACCAAAAGAAATTACGATTTACATGATTCGACCATGGTTAGGAATTACAAATGCGAATATTCAAATACAAATAATCGGAATTGTGGAAGGAAGCTCCGGCGTTGATGATTTTTACAAACTTGCCACTATTTTCAGTATGAAAACGAATCAATTCACTTCTTTTGCATCCGTATATGGACAAAGATTGCTCCGGAAAGCGAAACTACGCATTAGACGCATTTAAAACCCAAGTCTAAACAGAAATCCAAAATATTTATAAGTAAGAAGTTTCATTAATCACACTCACCCCGCTTTACCCTTTTCATCATCTTCGTCGTCGTTATCTCCGTCTTCACTATCTCCATCATCCTCTTCCGTCTTCAAATTTTCATCTCCACCTTCCTGGTCGACTTCCTCGCAGTCGCCGCAACCTTCTTCCACGGCTCTCTCGTGCTCAGTCTGGAGGAATACGTCGACCTGTTCCCTAATAAACCGCTTCTTATCGGACAAATCAATGCCAAAGTCCTCCTCGAGCTTCCGGCGGACGATAGCAGTGGTGGTGGTATTGAGGTCGGAATTCCGAAGAAACTCTCGGAGCCGGCCGATGAGCTCCGAGTCGGAAACCATTGTTGTAATCCACAATCTTTAATGGAAGAAGAGCAAAACCTCGGAGACTGAAGGAGGAAAAGATGGGTTGGATTTGGTGTTGAGGGCACAGTATCCGTTGCGTGTGGCGTGTGCCTTTGGCTTCGGCTTTCAAGAGGAAATGGCTTTGCGTGAAGAAACAGATGGGAGATTGGGGACGAAGAAGGAACAAATTTGGAAATTAAAATTAAATATCTAATTGTCTTTTGTTTTTTTGTTTTTTAAAATTATGATTGTTTTACCACAGCTCGTGATTTTCGTATTTACATTGAGAGTTTAAGAGCTTAACGTTAAGCAAGAGAGAGTAAGGAGCTGAAGATTACGGTTGGTAAAAAGATTATAAAGAAATACCTAAACTTAAAGAATCGGAAAAAGGCTAAACAAGAACATTTTAACTAAAACAAGATTGTTCAAGAAATGGTCGAGATCCTCATAAGATATTACATCAAGTTCATCCCCTAAAAGAGAACTCATCCTAGAGTTTTATGTGGCTAGCTAGAATTTGTATGGAGCATGTTGTATGGAGCTATGTCTGAGATATTAAATATTGGACTAATTCGTTATCATGATGGAAGATCTACTCGATAAGTGTTTGGTCCGTATATTCTCCAGAATTGCAAATGAACCAAGGCGTTTATTGGCCATTTTGGAGTAAGTTCTAGTTGGAATTCTGGACTTGTAGAGGTATACCATCACTAAGTCTCCTACTTGAAACTCCAATGGTCGTTTTTTGTCATCAGTTGTAGCTTTATATTGTTGATTTGCTTCCTCTAAATGTTGAGTGACTTCATTGTGAAGTTGTTGAACTCCATCAGCCAAGATTGTAGCTTCAAAACTAAGCCCAATAAAAAGTAGGATAATTAGATAGATCCATAGTTAAATGAGGCAAACAAGTGTAAAGCACTTCAAAGGGGGACTTCCCTTGTATATTTGTTGCACATGTGATTAAAAGCGAATTTGGTTTGAGCTAATGAAAGGTCTCACTGCTTGGGTTGATCACCACTAAGGCATCTTATGAGGTTTTCAAGGGTGTGGTTGGTGACTTCGGTTTAGCCGTCAGTTTGTGGATGGCTTGAGATGCTAAAGAGCATATTGGTTCCAAACTTCTTCCATAAGGATCGTTAGAAAAAACTCATGAATTTTACATCTTATCTAAAGCAATAGACCTTGGAACACTATGTAATCTAACAATCTCACGATAAAAAAATGTTAGCAACATTAAGAGCGTCATTGATTTTTTTACAAAGTAAAAAATGTGCTATTTTACTAAAACGATTAACCACAACTAAAATCAAATCAAACCCTCCTTGTGTCCTAGGTAGTCCTAACACAAAATCCTAGATAAATCATGCCATATGGAGGTAAGAATGGGTAAATGAGAGTATAGATCAGTGTTTTGAGAAGAACCTTTGGATATTTGACATATGAAACATCTTTTAACAAAATTGTTTTCATCTCTTCTCAATTGTGGCCAATAAAATTCTGAGGAAAGAGTTAAAAATGTTTTGTCTTGGCCAAAATGATCAGCTAATCCACTAGCATGTGCTTCTTGTAAAAGAGCTTCTCTTAAAGATGTGTGAGGAATGCAAACTACGTTATTTTTAAAAAGAAACCGATCAAGTATATGAAAGTCCTTGTATGGAAAATGGTCTGAACATCTATACCAAATATCTTTAAAATCTTGATCATGCTCATAATAGTTAGGAAAGCAATCAAAAGCAATTACTTTTCCATGAAGAAGGGTAAGAAGGTTACCTTTTCTAATTAATGTGTCAGCTACCTTATTGTCCTTACCCGAGGTGTGTTTGATGGTGAAGTCAAACCTTTGGATGAATTGGAGCCATCATGCATGAACTCTACTTATTGATTTCTGTGAATGTAAAAATTTTAGTGAAAAATGTTCAGTTAATAAAATGAATTCCTTGCCAATTAAGTAGTGCCCCCATTATTTTAAAGCTTGAACAAGTGTACAGAGTTCTTGTTCATATGTGCTCCACTTGCTTCGAGCTTCACTAAGTTTCTCACTGAAAAATTTAATGGGTGAGAGTTCTGGGATACCATTGCTCCTATCCCATTATCGAAGGCGTCGACACAACTTCAAATGGGTTAGTAAATTTTGGTAAAGCAAGAACAGGAGCGGTACTCAATTTATCCTTTAGAGTAGAAAAACTAACCTCTTGGGGTTGTCCCTAAGTAAATTTACCTTTTTTGAGACATTTAACCATTGGTACGATGATTGTGTAATGCCCTGAGCCCAGGATTTGGAATCCGGATTTGGCCTCTGATGGCCCCGGCATTCCCCTACATCCCCTATGACCTGGCTACGTCATCCTCCCTTGCCTGAGGTCACCCAACATAGGATTGCTCCAAGCTGCAAGCACGCTTGACTTTGGAGTTCTTATGATTGAGCTACCGAAAAGGAAAGTGCACCTTGTTGGTATAGGTAGTAACTTTCAATTCTTTTAAGCCTTTCTTAACCATACTTTCATGTCCTCAGAATCCCTCTCATTCGAATGTGATACCGGTTCATTCATGTACCCCTCCTAAACTTGGGTCGTTGCAGATTGAGCTGAAATTGTGAATCGACGGTAAAATGAAGCTAGACCTAGGAAACTTTGAAGTTCTTTAATATTAGTTAGAGAATTCCAGTTAGTAGTAGTTGTAACTTTCCTAGGATCAACAGAAATACTAAGTTTGTCAATAATAAAACCCAAAAAACATATTTGAGAAGTTAAGAAAATACGGTATAGTTCATTAGAGCTTTGAGTGGAGAACATTTGGTATAAATGTTGCATATGTTCGTCTTGAGTTTGGTTATAGACAAGGATATTGTAAAAATAGGCCACAACAAATGTATTAAGAAAAGGAAGTAAGATCTGATTCATAAGGCGCATGAGGGTGGTAGGAGCGTTGGAAAGGCCAAATGGCATAATCAACCATTCAAATAATCCTTCACTAGTCTTAAAAGTCGTTTTTCCATTCATCCTCTTGTTAATCCTAATTTGATGGAATTCACTTTTTAAATCAAGTTTAAAAAAAAAAATAGAGGATCCCCTTAATTGGTCGAGAAGGTCATTAAGTCTAAAAATAGGAAACCTATGATGGTTATCTTGTTTATTGCCCTACTATCAACACAAAGGCACCAAGAACCATCTTTTTTAGAAGCTAGAAGGGTTGGAACTATGCATGGACTTATGCTAGGTTGGATGTGACCTTTTTTCTAGAAGTTCCTCAATTTGGTCATGGATGTGTTTATACACCATATGGCTCATATGGTAGTAAGGTCTGGGTTTCATGCATCTCCCTAACTGGGTCTTCTGAATGTTGTGCGTTACTTGTTCCTAACTCAGTTGGTTCATAGACGGTGAGTAAGGGGATGAAGGAGGGTAAAGTAGGAGATTGTAAAAGAGAAAGGTAAGGGCTAAAGGTCTCGCCAACTTGATCTTCATTTGTGTCAGCTTGATGTGTTGGATCAAGTGGTTCATCGACTGCTGAGGGTAAAGTTAGGGCAGGGAAAGGGAAGTTTAAATTGAGGCATGCTTCTTTGTGCTCCAAAGCTAGCTTTGCTTCAGATTCTTCATTTGTGGAAGCATCATAGCTGTGTTCCACTTCCCAGACACGTCTTTTTTATATCAGACGTTTAAAGGGTCGAGGTTTTACTGTTGAGGTTCTAGGAGGTAAGGCAGGTTGATTAGGTGAACCACGGAGCAAATACCTCTTTCTTTTCCCAGCTTCAAACTGCCTCCCTCACGAGCCACTCCCCTTAATTCTTCTTCTAATTCCCTTTGTAGGGTTATTCTTCTTTGCCCTTGACGTGTAGGCCTATATTTCTCAAGCCTGCATTCTGTCGTACTTGAGTCAGAGCAATGTTCATGCATTACACCTATAGGGCCAAGTGCAAGATACTCTTCATCGTCATCATCTTCATCAACTTCATCCATAATTAATCCTTTTTTTTTCTTTTTGATGGCCCATCATTCACATCAGATTGTCGTGGATGCGATGCGTCAAGGCTAACTTCTCTCTCTTTTTCCTCATTTTATTCTTCTTCCAATTCTTCTTCCAACAAAATTGCATAATGATCAGCCTTATCCATCACCTCGACTGATGTGTTGCTTGGGTTCGGACGCATCATTTGATCCATCTCGTCCATCTTCCTATGGTCTAAATGGGATAACATAGGTTCAAAGACCTTTTTCTCATCTTTACGAGCTAGTTATGTGGGGTCGGGTAGGTTGTGCTCTAACGCAAGACTGTTAGAGCTAGATGGGTTGCTGGTAGGTTCAGGTGGGGTGGTAGAAGGGGTATGCAGCGAACTAGGTGAAAATATGATGATAGGTGAGGATGGTTGGTTGGCTTGGCCTCCCTCAAAAGGAAAAATTGTGACCAAGGGTTGAATGAAGAGAAGAGCTAGTGGACACATGGCTGGTGATGGAGCGATGCGGAGATGCTCCGGGACTTGGTGATAACGGGCAGAAATACACGTTATCATAGTGCTAAGTTATTAAACAATGTTGGATTGCGTTGATGAAATATATTAAATTGCGTTCATTAAGCATAAATTCTATAATATTGCGGTCACATGCGTTCAGCGCATTAGAACTATTGATTTTTGTATTTTTGTGCAGAATATGCGTTAACACAATGCAAGATTGCGATCATAGGAAATCATCAGTCGAGCGCAACTTCACCGCAAGGCTGTGTTGATCGTGCTCGCAAACATTCACCTGAGAAGGATCGTCGTAACTTGGTCAGTGCAACATGGTAGGCGCATCTGGGTGAAAGGCCAATTAAGAGCGATGGGATAGAAAACAGATGACAGTCGAATCCAAATTAAGATGATAGTCGATAACGGTCACGAAGTACATTCAGCTTTATCGGTGATAATTATTCAGTGCGTCAATCAGGAATTAAAGTTGTCCCATCTGTACAACCGGGAGAGAGAAACCACCTTTCACCATTGATGCTCTATAAATACCAAGTGCATTCTTTGGAAAAGGGGTTCACGATATATATAACCAGTTGTCCAGTTCGCACGTCTTGTTCTTAGTTTTCTTCCATTTTTAAGGCAGAGCAAGAGAAGAGTGGTGCCGCCGGAGATCGCCCAGGGCAACTCGAGAGAGAACCTTGGGGCGTAAGAGTAGAAAGCAGGCCGACTCTCGCGATAGCGAGAATATCTTTAGAGCACGATTAGAAACAGTGTAAATGCCTGGCAATAAAAAATTACTACCAGGCTCTTTACTATACTTGCATTGCTATTTTGTACTTAATGGAAGTTCATTTCTACATCTGCTCACTCTCTTAATACGCATGAGTAGCTAAACTAGTTGAATAAGTTAAGAAAAACTAAGCTAACATGACCTAGGAAGTTCATTGCTTGTGATTTTCTTGTTTTATGCTGTGCAAAATACCTTTTAGAGTTACTCGAGAGAGAGTCTAAATAAAGAACCTAATATCTCGAGAGAGCTAGGTTAGAATCTGGACTCGAAAGAGCAAGATTAGGCTTGTATAAACAAGAGATAGGAACTTAGAGATAAGCTATGTTTGTCAACTTGCATCGCATGAATCCTAGGAATGGGAATGATATTATGTGGTCGCATATTTGTGTGAAAGTCATGTTGTAATCGCATAAATAGAGATAAAAGTTTATGTGTAAACCTTGTAGACTTATCGCATATTTATCGCATGCGTTCTAGTCTTAGAAGTGGTGGTATTCGCACCGAGAGGTGGTTTACTGTTGTATGCATGTTGTATGATCACAAGCATGAATGCATTCTAGGGAGTGTTAGCCGAAATCTTTCTCAACCCATTCACCGCATGTTCATCACATTTCCCATTTACCAACTCTTTTCAAACTCTGCCGCATTTATTATTTATTTTTTATCAATGCAATCGACAAACCATACACTTTATTTCTTTTCTCGGTTACCGTAAAGTTTTCATCAAAAATTACCAACGCAATCTATTTTCACAAGTCTCTGTGTTCGACCCTAGACTTACCAGGAAACTCAGAGGAATTTACACTTGAATTTCGCTAGGGAAACTTGAGTGCACAACGTAATTTCATCAACGCATATCATCCATATTTCCACTCAATAAAATAACGTGCCAAGTTTTTGGCGCCGTTGCCAAAGACTTTGGCAAAATAGTTTGTTAACAGTAATTTTTTTTTTTATTTCTTTGTAGGACTCTCAATCTGTGGCAAATTACAACCCGGAGATTGAAAGAACTTTTAGAAGAAGATTAAGAGACCGCCAACAATAACAAGAAGAAACACCAAGAATGGCGGAGCAACTGGACGCAAGGGCCGCTAACGAGAATAATATAATGGCCAACCCCATGCTTCTGGCAAATGACCGCAATAGACCCATCCGGGACTATGCGTCACCTAACCTCTACGATTTCTCTCCAGGAATCATGAGGCCAGCGTTAGATGGATCGAGGTTTGAAATGAAGCCGGTAATGTTGCAGATGATCTAGGCTGCTGGGCAGTTTGGAGGAAGGCGTGGCGAAGACCCGAACGCCCACCTCCGGAGCTTCATAGAAACTTGCAACACTTTTGTGTTCCCAAATATCTCAACCGAGGAAGTTTGACTAACTCTGTTTCCCTTTTCTTTGTGTGATCAGGCGAGGAATTGGCCATATTCTCTCGAACCAGGAGAGATAACTTTGTAGGAACAGGTGGTGAAAAAGTTTATGAAGAAGTATTTTCCACAAACTGAGAATGCTAGGAGAAGAAAATTAATAACAAATTTTGAACAAGAAGATGATGAATCGTTCAGCGATGCCTGGGTGAGGTTCAAGCGGCTGGTAAGAGACTATCCACACAATGGCTTACCAGATTGCCTGCAAATGGAAATTTTCTACCAAGGATTGAACCCCTCTTCGTAGACCACTACTAATGGGCAGCCACTAGTGGTCTGCTCGACAAAACATATGAGAAGGCTAAGAGTATACTTGATCGCATTTCCAAAAATCATGAGGATTGAAGGGAAAGCGATCAGAGATTAAGAGTCAAAGAAAACAACGCAAACAATGGGGCCATCGCATCCCTGCAAAATCAAATGACTGCGATGATGAGTTTAATACAAGGCATCACAATTAATAATACGGGAGCGAAGAAAGGGCAGGTCAGTGCAATTATTCAAGACGAACGCAAGTTGTGTCCTTTGCGGTGATGCTCACCTGATGGAGGAATGCCCAACAAATCCGCAGTCGGTATGCTTCATGAGAGATAATCCCTTTTCTAATACATACAACCCCAGGTGGAGAAAAAGAAGGGCCATCAGGATTCTTTCAATGCAACAACGGTCAACTGAGCAATCAAGCAAGTAGCTCACAACAACCACCGCAATCCTCTTCTTTGGAGAGCCTATTGAAGCAATATATAGAGAAAAATGAGACGGTGCTTCAAAATTAGGCCACGTCCATCCGCAATCTTGAATTACAGATAGGCCAGATTGCGAGTGAGCTGAAAAATAGACCGCAAGGAGCGTTGTCGAGCTCAACTGAGCTCCCTCGCAATGCTAGGGGTAACGGGAAGGAACAATGCTTAGCAGTCGCCTTGCTAAGTGACGACACGAATGCGGAAATAGGGGAGAAGCGCATTGCGACCAACTTGAATGCAGTGATAACCGAAGACCCGCTGACCTATAGTTTGGAGAAGCCCAAGAAAATAGACCCTGAAGTTACGTCCACCCTTAAGCCTCTAGATCTTGAGATCGAAGAAGTTCAACCACCAGTAACTCCACAAAGATTGAAAGTGGAACAATTTGAGGAAGAAAATATCGCAATAATGGCCGCAGTGCAAAAAGCTATGATCCCACCTAAAGTGGGCGACCCAAGAATCTTCACGATCCCATGCTCTATCGGAGGGACCTTCAGTGGCCAGGCACTATGCGACCTTGGGCAAGTATAAACATAATATCATTGTCAATCTTTAAACAATTGAATGCCGACACACTTATGCCCACAAAGGAAACTCTCCTGCTCGCGAACAGATCTCGAATACATCCTGAAGGAGAGTTGAAAAATGTCGCAATCTCAATCAATAAATTCATCCTGCCAGTAGACTTCCTCATTTTGGATTATAAAGCGGACGAAGATGCGCCTATCATATTGGGATGACCATTCCTTTCAACCGGTCGCGCTCAAATTGATGTGCAGAAGGGGAAATTGTAATGAGTATTCATGGGGAAAAGCTCCGGATTAAGGCAGTAAAGACCCTAGAAGATAAAGAAAAGAGAGAAAAGCCACCATGGACGTGAGTAAACCAGCCGGAAATAAGTGGTCCCTGCGTTATCAAATGATCGCAACTTATCAGGGACGCAAGTTTTGGGAAACCTCAATTCTTCAACTCTTTTCTCCACTACTCGAAATTTTTACCATCTTTTCAAATTATGATCTATCCTTATTTTACTATCACTATCTTTATTACAAACAAAAAAAAGTTTTATTTTGTTTAAAATAATTTGACCCTCTCTTTGTTTTTCTTGCAACGATCGAGGCGCTGGATTGCGGAGATGTTACATGAAGAAGCACTTATCTTATTCCATCACCGTAACCCAAAGAAGAGAGATCACCGCAAAGATGGATGCGTCAATACAATGCAGGCGATGGCGCAAAATTTGCGGGTGTACTCTTCCTTATCTTTATTTCAAATTTTACGCTATCACATCGCATGCTAGTTTTTCAAGTTTTATCACCGCATCTTCTTTAATCGCCACAATCATTTGACATAGATAAATTTAGTGAGTTACCGCATTCTGTTTCTTTGCCAAGTATGATTTCAACGATGAAAAATATGCTTCTATTTCTTTCGTATATATTAGAATCAACTTAATCTTAAGATAGTCACCTCATAAAATATTTCTAGAAGTTAGGGGTTTGCTAGCTTTCTTTCAAACTCTCTTTACAACGCATTCTATAACATCGCATGACTTATAATCTTTTGGCAATGAGGACATTACTGCATTTTAAATTTGGGGGTAAGGTATTTATTTTCGACCGTGCTATTTTCTCTCTAAAAAAAGAAAAATTTGAGAATAACAACTCCACTGTCAACGCAATAGGAAACCCATGTTGGTAAGAGTTAAGTTGTTAAAGGCACTTACCCGTAGTTGGATGTTTGCATGACACACGTGGGTGCAAGCCAAAACGAAGGCAAGGCACTCGAATCAGCGCAAGGTCAGAAAAAAATATCAATGAAGAAAATTTTTGTGCAAGGATAAAATCATTTGTCACCCCGGTAGAAAATTTTCTTTTTGAAATAAATCATGCGATGTTTCGGAATGTAGTAAAGTCCTTTTGAAAGTTAAGCTTGCAGTCCCTAAGTCTTAGAAATATTTTAAAAAGAAACTTGAATAAGACTTAAGAAAATTCTGGTATATAGGATTTGAATGAAGTATCATTGAGAAATCTAGTCAGAGAACTTTGTGGTGGACTTGCTAAAGGAATCTTTAGCTTATGCTTGAGGACTAGCATTGTTTAAATTTGAGGGTGTGATAACGGGCAGAAATGCACGTTATCATAGTGCTAAGTTATTAAACAATGTTGGATTGCGTTGATGAAATATGTTAAATTCCATCCATTAAGCATAAATTCTATAATATTGCGGTCGTATGCGTTCAGCGCATTAGAACTATTGATTTTTGTATTTTTGTGCAGAATATGTGTTAATGCAATGCAAGATTGCGATCATAGGAAATCATCGGTCGAGCGCAACTTCACCGAAAGGCTTCCTGTTGATCGTGCTCGCAAACATTCGCTCGAGAAGGATCGCTGCAACTTGGTCAGCGCACTATGGTACGCGCATCTGGGTGAAAGGCCAATTAAGAGTAATAGGACAAAAAGCTGATAACAGTCAAATCCAAATTAAAATGACAGCCGATAACGGTCACGAAGTACATTTAGCTTTATCAGTGATAATTATTCAGCGCGTCAATCAGGAGTTAAAGTTGTCCCATCTGTACAACCGGGAGAGAGAAGCTGGCTTTCACTATTGATGCTCTATAAATACCAAGTGCATTCTACGGAAAAGGGGTTCACGATATATATAACCAGTTGTCCAGTTCGCACGTCTTGTTCTTAGTTTTCTTCCATTTTTAAGGCAGAGCAAGAGAATAATGGTGGCGCCGAAGATCGCCCAGGGCAACTCGAGAGAGAACCTTGGGGCGTAAGAGTAGAGAGCGGGCCGAGAGCGAGAATATCTTTAGAGCACGAGTAGAAATAGTGTAAACGCCTGGTAACAAGAAATTGCTACCAGGCTCTTTACTATACTTGCATTTCTATTTTGTACTTCATCTTCATATCTATTCAATGGAAGTTCTATTTCTACATCTGCTCACTCTCTTAATACGCATGAGTAGCTATACTAGTTGAATGGGTTGAGAAGAACTAAGCTAACATGACCTAGGAAGTTCATTGCCTGCGATTTTCTTGTTTTATGCTGTGCAAAATACCTTTTAGAGTTACTCGAGAGAGAGTCTAAATAAAAAAACCTAATATCTTGAGAGAGCTAAGTTAGAATCTGGACTCGAAAGAGCAAGATTAGGCTTGCATAAACAAGAGATAGGGACTTAGAGATAAGCTCTGTTTGTCAACTTGCATCACATGCACCCTAGGAATGGAAATGATATTATGTGGTCGCATATTTGTGTGAATGTCATCTTGTCATCGCATAAATAGAGATAGACGTTTATGTGTAAACCCTGTAAACTTATCGCATATTTATCGCATGCGTTCTAGCCTTAGAAGCCATGGTATTCGCACCAAGAGGTGGTTTACTGTTGTATGCATGTTGCATGATCGCAAGCATGAACGCATTCTAGGGAGTGTTAGCCGAAATCTTTCTCAACCCGTTCACCGCATATTCATCGAATTTCCCATTTACTAACTCTTTTCAAACTCTGCCGCATTTGTTATCTATTTTTAATCTATGCAATCGACAAACCAAACACTTTATTTCTTTTCCCGGTTACCGCAAAGTTTTCATAAAAAATTACCAACGCAATCTATTTTCACAAGTCCCTGTGTTCGACCCTAGACTTACCAGGAAACTCAGGAGGAATTTACACTTGAATTCCTCTGGGGAAACTTGAGTGCACAGCGCAATTCCATCAACGCATATCATCCATATTTCCACTCCATAAAATAACGCATCACTTTTAACACTACAAGTGTGGTCCGCTTTGTAGATGTTACAAGTGTTGTAAAGTATTACAAATGGTTTGATCATGACCATTCATGTATTAGACATGCGAGCGGGATGCTCTATACAAAAGAGTTTGTATAAGACCGGACCACGAAATGTTTAGTCTCGTTATATAATGTCGTTCATGACAGAGACTTTCATTTCACTAGAATGACCATAGGTAACATAACCTTAATCCTGAGTGAGTTGGGAACTCCTGCCTATGAGGGTTGTCTTTTGATTTATATGGGTGTGAGTGGCCAGATCGCCGACTCAAACCTACCACTTTGGAGATTCTCTGATTGGGGAGTTGGGAACTCAGTTACATAAGACAAAATCCACTCCTTCCCCGATTTAGGGGTAAGTAGATAAATTGCTTCCTTAAGGGCTAATTTCGGGACTTGAACAATGTGGTGTCACACCTTCTCTTGGCCCGAGAAGAATTTACTCATAGTAGAACTATGATGTATTATTCATTAGGGGAATCAATGGTACTTAAGGAGTTAGATGTAATTACAGGGGCAAAACGGTAAATTGGCCTGGCTGTACTTACGAGCGATTTGTGAAAGGTCATTGTACTATTGATTGGTTATATCCAATGGACACAAAAATATATCTGTAGCGCGAAGAGTGCAGTTGTCGATCTTTAGTGGAATGTCTGGCAGTTAACGAATGGTGGATATCATGATTAAAGAGTTTAGTCAGTTATTCACGTACCATTGGAGCTTCAAGCTACAGGTACAGAAGATCCCTTTGGTAGCTCAATGGATTCATGTTGAGAATCAGTTTTTGGGTTAGTTTGAAATGTTCAAATTAACAAGAGGAAATTTGATTATATATGATATAATTAAATTGCACCAATTATATGAGATATAATTGACTTAATGTATTAGATACATTAATTGGAGGAATTATTACTAAATGCTACAAGGGAGAAAAAGAACTATGATTTATATATTGCATGAGATGTGATATTAAAACTATAGGTTATGAATATATTGATTATATTTGTAATTAAATCAATTATAGGATAATTGGTTATGGTATTTCTCCTATAACCAACTTAGTAGGAAGTTGTGATCAGTTATGGTAATTGATGGTTAAAATGAAAATCGTTTTCATTTTTACACTATGCGATCTTTAAGAGATCGAGAATCGGACGATCAAAAGGAATAGTTATACGATAGCTCGAGAGCATACACGATCGTGTAACAAGTTTTCTATACGATAGTCACTTATCTTCTAAATGATCAAGTACACTGTCTATACGATAGATTAAAACTATCTCCCACTTACTCGATCGTCTACACGATCTGTGAAATTTCTCATTCTCTCTACCAAATCCTACAGAGCCCACAACTCATGGATTCTCACACCGAGAATACCGAGGTAACCTGCCGGTGGTGTCTATTTACTATTCGAGGGACGAGTGTTGTTAGTGCTTGTTCGAGGAGATTGCTGAGGCCTGACGTTCGTGTTGGTGAACGATCGTGCAGTAAGTTTGAGAGAACGAGAAGAATAGTTCTTCTAGGGTAAGTTCTTTTGAATCTTAGTACTTTCCCTTTTGAAGCATGCTGTAATTTAGAGTTTTTGCATAACTATTACTGTTTGGTTTCAAATGTGTATGTTTTGTCACAATGGGGTTTGGAACGATCTCTTTTCCGCTGTGGATCTCTTTGGTAAGAGTTCCTTCAATTGGTATTAGAGCCAGGTTGTTCTGATAGTCCAAATTCCATTGATGCATCGAATTACATTTACGGTCTTGGGTTTTTTATGTAGTCTATAATACGTTTAAATGTTATATGTAGTTGTGGATTTGAATCAATGGATGTTTCGAGATGGTTGCCTCTGTTTGTTTAAAGCTTTCTTTACTTTTCAAGTTCATTTGTAAGGGCCCCTATGTTTTTGGGCATATTACAATGCTATCGAGTTTGTATTCAAAGTGTAGTTTGTAAGAATCGTTCATGAAGAAGCTTCAATGCATGAAGATGTCGTTTTCATCGTGGAAAAAGACCAAGAGTTGGTCGCGTTGTGTAGCCCAAGCTAAACGATCGTTTGGATTTGGCTATGTGATCGTGTAGAAAAGTTCTACCCGATCGTGTAGTATTTGCTAAACAATCGCAAGGTTGATGCTGAACGATCGGGTAAAGTGTTTACTCGATCGTGTTGCATTGGCTACTCAATCATGTAGACGTTGAGGTAAATGATCGTTGAGGTTTTAATACTCATCGCATGGTAGGCATGCGCACTAAACGATTGAGTCAGCCAGCATGCTTCATTGCATAGTCACTGGCTACCCGATCACTTAGTATACAATACTTGATGTTTGCTCTTCGATCGTTTAGACAATCATGCTATACCGCATAGTTGTCGTCTACTCGATCGTTTAGGCATGCGTTACACGATGTGCGCTGCATGATCGTGTGGCCTTCATGCTTCATTGCATTGTCATAGGCACACGATCATTGCTATAATACAATCGTTTATTCTCGTTCAGCGTCACTAGACGATCACACAGAGCTACTATACGATCAAAGGAACGATGTTTCACTCGGGTAGTTCAAGACCCGGTTTGTCTGTTTGAACTGGTTGGCTCGTTGGTTTTGTAATAGTTAGCTTTATTTTTTTCCCATTTTTTAAGGTTAATCATCTCGGTCCATTGATTTTTGATGAATGTACATATGATGTATGTTTATTTTTTTATATATCATAAAGTATGCCATATAGATTTTAAAACCCACCATACGTAATGCATTTTTCATGCATCATCTCTATATTGTAAGAGTTATGGTATAGTAGCTTGTTTGACTAAATTACTTTAAAGCATGCTCATGCATTATATAATATAAAAGTTATATTTGTGCATGCATTAAGCATATTCGTGCACCATTTTTATATTATAAGTGTTATAACATAAGGGTGCATGAAAGCATGTATGTTTGGTTCATTACTTTTTATATAAGAGTTATATATAGTAATGAATGAACATTGCATGAAACATGACACATAGGTTAAATTTATAATAGTTATAAATACCTAGTCTAGCTCAGCAATGTGAATGATTTTGGTTGTTTCATTTATAAGAGTTATAATAGAAACTAGAACTAAAATCAATAAGAAAGACATGCATGCAGACTTAGGTTCAATAAGTTTTTAAAATTTGATGGAGATAGACCTAAGATCACGCTTCTAATGAGATTAGAAACTGATGCGTGGAAAATGGAGGTAAATAAATATGCATTCATCGTTCGTTCTCCATGCGTCGCTGGTCATGCGTTGGACTAAGGGATATGTAATATGCGTCTAAGAATCTATGCGATGACCATGCGTTCATGCCACAAGTTTTCTTGTCTCTTGCCAAGTATAATGAGATCGCAAGTTTCTTGGGTGATCCGAGGTCGAAATCAAGGACTTGTAGCTAAATGTTATAAAGTAAAGTGTTTGCGGCGAAGAATAAAAGAATGTGGAATGTTATGGTCTATGCGCTACTCCTACTCTTAACTAACAGATTAAGCAATGGAAGTATGACTATGAGAGATAGAAACACAGCAACTGTTAACGCGTGATAAAATGCATGGGAAAATAGATAAAATGGCGGGGATGACTTCACCGCATCACTAAGCTTAATCGCAAGGGTAACCCCAACCAACGCAAGCTATGTGATTATGCTACACACACTTGACAAAGACGCATGCGATGTATATGCGATAGTGTCGAAAGGCCTTATGTCTAAGTCTCTATTCTTGCTCATGTGCTCCCACACATAAACAAGATGACCATATACCACTGTATCCTACTTCTGGACGCATGCGATGTGGCCGCATATTTTCATATCCTATCTATAGGGTGCATATGCTGTGTAATAGCAAACAGAGCTTATCTTTAAGCCTCTATTCTTGCCTATGCGATCCAACCTGACTCTCTCAAGCCTAGATTTGGTTTTTAGACTACACTCTCAAGTATGCCTAAATGATGAATGGTGCGCTCATAAGACTAGGTAATCACATAAATATGGTTGACATAAGATTATTCCTATCTCTAGGAACACTGTTATTTTGCTTAATGCGTTCCACCACTTACCCTCTTGGGCAGTTAGCTACTGCTGATCAGCTCATAGACAAGCGTTGCTACAGCATCACACTAAGCAAATAGGATTTTCTCACAACACTCGTGTAACGCACACCTCTCGGTGGTTTGCTACTTGCTTCATATGTCTATGTCGCATGATTGAGTATGCGATACTCTAGCAATCTTACTTAGTCTTTGCAGTGAAAGTAGAGGATAATAAGAAAATGAAGATGGAAACAAAGGAAATAGACAAACGCATTGATCATAAAATGTATTAATCTCTTAAGCCACAATGTAATACAACATAGAGATAGAAGAGATGTCAAGGGCCAGATGGGCAATGTCTTGCTTCCATCAGATGAGTGTCAAGGCTGCCAGTGGTGCCATGGATGGGCGGTGGAGTAGTCTCTCTCGAGATCTATCTCGGCGGAGCTCCGGTTGTCACTCAGAATGTTAGGAGGAATGAAGAACTCTTAAGCTATCTTCTCACGCTTTCGTTTAGATCATAAGGATCTGCCCAAGGGTAGAAGCTTGGATGATTTCAAGTTGTGCTCTAAGGCTTCTATTTATAGAGCTTAATCGCCGACAATATTAATGGTCCTTCTCTGAAATTCTACAGCTAACGGCGTGATGGACCTGCTCTGAATATCTGCTACTAACGGCGTGGTAGGTGAAATGTCAAAATCACCTTTTGATACTCCCAAGTTATGCGTTCGTGCTTGGTTTCCGAAGTATCATCACATGCCACCACCCTTGCGGTCATCCCTCTATTATGGTATTACTCCGTAGCCGCAACCCTTATGCGATGGACGCATGCGGTTGATGGCCACAATATCCATGCGTCGAACGTATGCGATCGCGTATGCAACGCCTCTGCGATGGCGAGATTCATCGCATGCGATCTATTCCTACGTTAGCTACAAAAATAGACATTTGGACGCAAAATAATGCATAATAGTGGGTTAGCCGAGATTTTCATTGCAGGTTGACGCAAGCTCACTTTCTCGTGAATTCTTAGTATAATCGCCGCATATTCTACTTAACAACCCTCATAATTCTAAATAAAAGGCTTATAATAACATACATTTCTGCCCGTCATAAAAAACGTAAGTTTAATCTTTTAATCAGTTTAATAGGATTAAATTGTCTAATAAAAGATTAAATATGTACCAAATCAATCTATAAAGGACCTTTTGTCTAAGGTAGATTCTGTCTAGGGTGGGGTATTTAAGGTGATGGAAACGGAACACCCCTACTTGGGAACCTACTTGGAAAGGTGAATTAGATAGATTTGATACATGCATGCAAATTCGATGATAGTCTGTTAAAGTGTTTAATGGGACTTGATTCGAACTTGATTAATTATCAAAAGCAAGAGTTGTTTTTCAGCAAATTAAACTTACACTTAGATAAAATTAGTAGCAGGATTGTCTAAGCACATGAATCCTTAGGTAGAACATTCAGTGGGACGTACTTGGGATATATGATACATCACTTAAACCTCTAGCCGTTTCTCCCTAAAGTTCACATCGTGAGATCTATCCTCAGCCTCATGGCATTGATAACTTGTAGAAATACAAGTTATTTATGCTATTTTATTTAGATTATGCGGAAAAAAAAAAGGAAAAATTGGGTCGATATTATAAGAATTGGCTTAGAAATACGAAAATTGTAAAGTGTCGTGAACATACCCACTAACCCTATTGCGATGGCGAAATGGAATGTCCAAGTATTTGTTTTACAGGAAATAGGTCACCGCATGCGTTAATTGCTAGAGGACAAAAATGAACAATGCATCTACTTAGCATGCGGCAATCGATCAAAAACGAAAAGATCAATACAATTGCAGTGCATGCGATGATCGATCATAGATTCAAGCGATCAATGCATTTCCACCGCATGTGGTGATCAACAATAGATCAAAACAACTACACCGCATGCGGCAATCGATCGAAGATGTGAAAAGCAACGCATCCACAGAGCATTCTGACAAATGTTCAGCTTTTCTATTGTACAATTCTAACAAATTGATCGTGGAGCAGAGTGGACTTTTCCATACGCCATGGCAGGAATTATCAGGATTACACAGTGGGACCACCAACACAAAGAGTCAAGGTCTATAAATAGCTTCCTCGAATTCATTGTTGAGGAGGCTGGTCTGAAGAGACATTACAGAGAAAATCCGAAAGAACAACGAGACAAGGCTGAAAGGTGAGTCTCTGAGTAAGAAATTCTTTCCATTCCCAAAGAAGAAGCTCTGTGCAAGAGGTTACTTCTACCGGGAAAGCAAGCCTGAGAGGGAAGCTTTCCACTCCATCTCATCCACATGCCGACAAGCACAATGTCTCATCGGGATCTATGTCAAGACGTTGACACTCTTTCCGTATTTGTTTATATTCTTTCATTCATCTACTGTGTTCATCTTTCTTTAATCTTTCATTCGCAATCATGTATCAAACGCTGATCGTTAGATTTAAATATCATTATCGTAATCATTATCATCTCTCTATTCTTTTCCACACATTTTTCATCCATTTTCTCCATCATGTGTCATTAATCCCCTGGGAAAAGGGGAAAGATTAAGTGAGTGAGTTAATCCTTGTTAAGGTAATTGGCTAAGTTTAGCTAAAGCATGCTCGACGACATCTTCATCTGTAAGAGCAGAAGTGAAGATGTTATTCCGCCTATCGAGAGAAGGTTGGAAGAATGCGTTAACTAAAGTGAGAAGTATTTCCAGAGATGGAAACAACCTTGCGTTCATTACGTTCATCCCTATTTCACCATAGACGTATGGGAACACAGACGATCAGTGAAAGGTGTAAGCCAAGGGAAGGCGGAACCTCAGTTGCGTCCTTAACGGGATTGACGAACTTGCGATGTCCTCTCCCTCAACTCATTCTTTTTCTGATTCATTCACAAGACTTGCTACCACATTCACTAGATTATCTTGCACAACTTCACAGCCAGTCCTCACCCTGTAACATTATTAGTTTAGTCATTTACTTACCATCGCATTTTACTTTCTCGCACTTTATTTACCATCGCAATTTACTTTTCTGCACAAACCAAATTCTTTATTCTTTATGATAAACCGGTCGCATTTACCACACTAGTATCACATCTAAACAACAATAATCCCCGTGTTCGACCTCAGGTCAATCTGAGAAACTTGCATTGGAATTATACTTGGTTCCAAGGCAAGAAAACTTGTGACACGCACTACACGAACGCATACAACAAAGCATATTATCATCATCGCATGCACCTAGATCGTAGTATCCCAAAGCACTTAAGCGCATAGAGCATCATCATTTTCATTCATTAGCGCATAATAATACACATAGATAAGATTTACAAATTTAATATTACAAGTTTTTGGCGCCGTTGCCGGGGATAAGAACTTGAATCAATCATTCATCAGTAGTGCATAAGCGAGATATAGCATAATAGCAAATCATTATTTTTTATATTCAACAGGCAGCCTGGGAGTGTCCCCCTAAATGATGGTGTTTGGGTAGGTCAATACCAAGGTGAATGGAGAGAATGTTCATAGTAAGTGGGAGCGAGACGTGTGACAACATATCCCACGATCTCTCTCATTAGGTTGGATAAAGTTTTGTGCATCGCCTCGAGGCACCCTGTGAGTGTCCCTCTAAAGGATGGAAGTTTTTTTATCTGATCTCCTGAAAAGGATAAGGTTGTTTTAGTCTCTTGTCCTAATCTGCTTTTTCCCTAAGGTGAGCGTATTAGGGCTGGACTCTAAGGCCTAAAATGAGGGGTTACACTTACGGAAATTGTTAAAGGTTAACATATTCTGGACCGAAAAATGACGATTGTTAGAGTTAGTTACAAGAGTTGTTTCTGTCTAATGGTTGAGAATGTCTCATCCCAGTAAAGGGGCACTTGATCACCCCACCGGTGACTTTTGTCCTATCTCGTTGGGGCATCATTGCAAAATAGATGTCTTTCACTTAGGGTACATTAAAACTATTTTGCTAAAACCTAAAATTGGTGTTAAAAGTGGTAATGCATAGACTTATTAAGTTTTTTCAGGTTTGTTTTAGTAACTTTTAATTATGGAAAACGTGACATTAGCATTATTAGCCGCCGACAAATTAACTGGCGACAATTAGCTAGCTGGGAAAACTCAATACTTACTATTTTGATCATCGATGATCTTCGGTTCGTCCTTACAAAGGATTGTTCTCCTATTCCAGCTTCTACTGCTGCTCGAAATGTTCGAGACACATATGAGCGATGGACACGAGTGAATGAGAAGGCTCGAGCTTACATCTTGGCCAACATAAACGATGTCTTGGCCAAAAATCATGAGTCTATAGTCACTGCACGTGAAATCATGGAGTCCCTGAAAGGAATGTTCGGACAACTATCCGGGCAACTCAAGCATGAAGCTCTCAAAAGCATCTTCAACTCCAAAATGAAGAAGGGTACATCTGTTCGAGAACATGTTCTGAACATGATGGTCTACTTTAATGTGGCGGAGATGATGGGGCCTGCATCGATGAGTAGCCAGGTTAGCATTATTCTGCAAACGTTGCCAGAAAGCTTCCTGCACTTCGTAAGTAACGCTGTTCTGAACAGGGTTGATTATACCCTTACAACTCTCCTCAATGAGTTGCAGACGTTCCAATCCTTGCTGAAAAGAAGAAGAAGATAGTTGGTGAGGCAAATGTTGCTTCATCATCTAAAAAGTTCCACAAAGGTTCGATCTCAGGAACTAAGTCTGCACCTCCTTCTTCCAACACTAACAAGTGGAAGAAGAAGACAGGTAGTAAGGGGAAGGGGAAGGGGAAGCCACCAACTAACCCACAACCTGCCGCATAGTGAGGTAGGCAACCAGCGCTAGTTGAAAAAGGAAAAAGTTTCCATTGCAACCAGGACAGCCACTAGAAGCGTAACTACCCACGTTGGCTCAATGAGAGGAAGAAGGCTAAGGCCAAGGGTAGACAAGGTAAATATGATTTACTGGTTCTAGAAACTTGTTTAGTGGAGAACAAGGATTCTGCCTAGATCATAGACTCTGGGGCCACTAATCATGTTTGTTCTTCTTTTCAGGGGATTAGATCATGGCGGCAGCTTGAGGCTGAAGAGATGACAATGTGAGTAGGCATCGAGCACGCGTCTCAGTTGCAGCAGTGGGAGGCCTCCAGATAACTTTATAGAATAGGTTTATCATTTTACACGATGAATATGTTGTTCCTGAATTAAAGAGGAAGTTAGTTTCTGTAAAGTGTCTAGTTGAATGTAAATACACCCTCAACTTTTTAATGAATAAAGTGTTTATTCTTAAAGATGGTGTTGAGATATGTTCAGCTTTACTGGAAAATAATTTGTTTGTGCTAAGACTATAAGCAACAAATTCCCTCCATAACATAGAAATGTTTAAATCTACCGTAACTAAAAAAACGACTTAAACTTTCTCCTAAAGAAAATGCCCAACCTTTTCACCTTCGATTAGGGCACATTAATCTCAATAGGATTGAAAGATTGGTAAAGAATGGACTTCTAAACGAGTTAGAGGAAAATTCTTTACCTGTGTGCGAGTCATGCCTTGAAGGCAAGATGACTAAAAGACCTTTTACTAGAAAAGGTTATCGAGCCAAAGTGCCTCTAGAGTTAGTACATTCAGACCTTTGTGGTCTGATGAATGTGTGAGCTAGGGGAGGTTACGAGTATTTCCTCATTTTTACTGATGATTACTAAAGGTATGGGTATGTTTATTTGATGCAACATAAGTCAGAATCCTTTGAAAAGTTCAAAGAGTTCAAGGTTGAGGTTGAAAACGAATTAGATAAATAGATTAAGACACTTCGATCAGATCGGGGTGGAGAGTTTTTGGATTCTGAGTTCCAGAACTATTTGATAGAACATGGAATCGTTTCCCAACTCTCAACACCTGGTACACCTCAGCAGAATGGTGTATCGAAGAGAAGAAACAAAACCCTGTTGGAAATGCTTCGGTCAATGATGAGTTATGCTTCCTTACCTGACTCGTTTTGGGGTTTTGCAGTGGAGATTGCAGCCTATATCCTCAACTATGTTTTTTCCAAGAGTGTTGCCAGAACACCTTTGGAGTTGTGGAATGGGCATAAAGCGAGTTTGTGTCACTTCCGCATCTGAGTTGCCGAGTATATGTGCTTGAGGCTAATCCTAAGAAATTGGAACCACGTTCGAGGTTGTGGCTATTTGTAGGCTACCCCAAAGAGACACGAGGGGGTTACATTTATGATCCTAAGGAAAACAGGGTGTTTATGTCCACAAACTCTACCTTCCTTGAGGAGGATCATATAAGAGAGCACAGACCAAGAAGTAAAATAGTATTGAGTGAACATTCCAAGACACTACTAAAACTTCAATAAGAGTTGTTAAAGAGCCTGCTACATCAACACGAGTTGTTGATAGAAGTTCATCTAGTAGGTCAAATCCACCTCAAGAGTTGAGGGAACCTTAACGTAGTGTGAGGGTTGCGAACCCACTTGTTCGATATATGGGTTTAACTAAAATCCTGACTATGGTAGCCGATGGCGAGGTTGAGGATCCATTGTCTTATAAGAAGGCAATGGATGTTGACATAGATGAATGGGTTGTTGGGATTGGTGTCCTAATTCCCCTGGAATCTCGTAGTTAGTAAACAGTTTAACACATTGTTATTAATAAAATAAGAGTTATTTTATTTGCATTTACTCATATCCAATAAGCTAAGATCCTTAGTTATTTTATGTAAACTTAAACATGTATATGAGATATACAAGTGAATCATGCCTTAAGTAGTAACCTAAAAGTTCTGTACGATCGTTCAGCTGTAACTACACGATCGTGCACCTTTACTAAGCGATGAAGCCTGAAGTACACGATCAATTAGTGCGCTCCGCAAAACGCCCACCTTCCGAGATCGTCTAAGCGACTATGATGCCGCAAAGCACCATCGCCTAAGCGATCGCTTAGTTAGCGTCTCCGTATCGCATACTCGTGATCGCATAGATAGTAGCTAAGCAATGAAGCTTGCTAACTACACGATTGTCTAGCGCGCGCCTTCTACTAAATGACGAGCATCGCATGCTCCCACTACGATCGTCTACCTCCAGTGCCTACACGATCGCGCAACCAACGCTATGCGATATGGTAAACGATTTACCTCATCGCTTAGCCTTAACTAAACGATCGACTAGAAAATATTACACGATCGTCTAGAAAAAAATATCTAAACGATCGCTTAATTAAATCCCAATGATCGTTTACCTGAGGATACACGATCCGACCATGCGCCGAAGCTTCATCACGAACGACTCAACGAACTCGAACTCTTCGAATTACAGACTCAATTGCAAAGTTAATTTCGCCCAAAAACATTGGGGCCCTTACAATTAACACTTTGTAATATTGAAAGCTTTAACAAAAAGGCAATTGAAACCCGAAACATTCATCAATTTCATCCATAAATGTAGAAAACAGTTAACTACAAATGCAGAAACCCACCGCGACTGTAAACATATGTTCATTTATGATTGTAATTTGAAATATCAGAGAACCTGGCTCTGATACCAATTGAAAGAAATCGGAAGCGGATTTCCATGAGCAGCGAAAGAACGATAATTCCAAATTACAATCATGAATAAACAATACATTTACAGTCGACTTCAATACAAACGGTTATGCAAATCATACAGAGAAATTACAGCATGAATACACTCAAATGAACAGAGATACAACTCTACGTACATATGAGAATGAGTCTCCATGCTTCGTTGCGCGACCACTCGAACAATCAGCAACCTCGAACGCTTAATCTACACGACTGTAACACTGCACAAACACAGCATGAACACTTCGCGCTCGTCCTCAATGATCTCCTCGGTCATGAACTCCTCTGCAACACGAACGACCTCCACAACACCATGAACGACCTCCAGAAAACCTCGACGGTGTCGAGTTGAGTCTGACACCACCAACAAGATGGCCTTGGTATTCTCGGTGTGAGAATCCAGAGGGTAGGCTCTGTTCGGACTTGGTATGAGGCAGACGAACGGAGGAAACAACGATAATGTACATGACTGGGCAAGTGGGAGATGGCGGAGACCCATCATATAGATCAATGCCTAATCATCTAGATAAAGTTATGTGATCATCTAGCAAAAGCTATGCGATCGTTTAGTCTATCATTTAGCTCGGTCTATCATCTACAGACACTACACGATCGTTTACCTTGGGCCAGCGATCGTTTAGTTAATACTGCACGATCGTTTAGCTTGCCTCTACACGATCGTTTAGCTCTCCCAACCGTCATTTAGTAAATCCAAATTTACTTGACGACTTCGTGAGTTTCTTTTGCGCGAGAGAAAACTCAAAAAACCTTTTCAATCTTTTGTAAATACTTCTTTTCAAAATAGGAAAACCATTTTCCTTTTAAACTCACGGTTACCATGATCCAATAACCACCCACTACTTTGGTTATTTAAAAGAAAAAATATTAATTATCCAATAATTAATATTATTATAAATATAAATGATAACGAACTTATCATACTATATTTATAACCTATAGTTTTAATATTTCATCTTATGAAACATATAAACCATAGTTCTTTTTCTATTCCATGGTACTTAATGTAAATCTCATTTACATTAATTCTCCACTAGATGTATCTCATACATCAAAATGATTATATCATATATAATCAAAATACCTCTTGTCAATTTGAACATTTCAAATCAACACCAAGAACTGATCCTCAACTGAATCCATTGAGCTACCAAGGGGACCTCATGGACCTGTAGCTTGAAGCTCGAACGATACGTGAATAACTGACTAAACTTTTTAGTCACGAGATCCACCATCCGTTAACTGCCAGGCACTCCACTAAAGACCGACAGCTGAACTCTCCTTACCACAGATATATTATGTTTCCATCTTAACCAATCAGCAATGCAACAACCCTTCACAGATCACTCGTAAGTACAGTTGGGCCAATAACCATTATGCCCCTGTAATTACATTTGTTTCCTTAAGTACCACTGATCCCTCTAATGAACATAAGTCATAGTCCTACTATGACTAAGTCTTCTTTTCCAAAGAGAAGTTGTGGCCACTATGTTCAAACCTCGGAATCAGCCCTTAAGGGAGCAATCTCTCTACTTATCCTTGCTTTGGGAAAGAAGTGAATTCCATCTTGTGGATTGAGTTCCCAGCTCCTAGATCAGGCAAGTCCCTAAAAAGGTAGGCATGTTGAGTTGGAAATCTGGCCACTCGCACCCATACTAATCAAAGGACAGCCCTCAAAGGCAGAAGTTCCCAAAACACTTAGGATTGAGGTCGTGTCACATATGGTCGTTTAGGTGAGATGCAAGTCTCTAGTATCAATGACGTTATATACAGAGTCTAGTCATCTCGTGGTCCAGGTCTTATACAAACTTTTGGTATAGGACACCCCCGCTCCACGTCTCCACATGAACGGTTAGGATCTACCGTATGTATTAGTTTACAACACTTTCAAACCTCTATAAAGTGGGCTGTATCCGTAGTGTCACCAGGATCAGATGTCCAACCTTAATCCTTATACTACAGACCGATTTAGGTTATCACTTAAGGCATGATCCACTTGTATATCACATATACATGCTTAATTTCACATAAGATAACCAAGGAGCTTTGTTTATTGGATATGAGTAAATGCCAGAATTAAAAAACACTTATTTTATTCAATAAACAATGTGTATATTTACGAAACAACAAGACTCCGGGAGAATTAGGACACTAATCCCAACAATGAGTTGAGCCTTAAAGGTTTGCATCTTTCCATCTACACCTCTCTTTCGCTTATAAATCCACTTACATCCAATAGGTCTTACCTCATCAGGCGAATCAACAAGCTCCAAAATGTTATTAAAGTATATAGACTCCATTTCCTGGTTCATGGCTTTAACTCATTCATCCTTTTCAACATCCTCCATTGCTTTCTTAAAAGATAACGAATCCTCGACCCCATCATTAGAAATGAAGTTTTGGGCTTCAGTCAAACCCATGTAGCGATTCGAAGGGTTTATAACCCTACCACTATGTCGAGGCAGTCTCAACTCTTGAGCTGGTTGACTCGATGTTCCGACCTCAACAACCTTTGTTGATCTGTCAGTCTGGTTGAACCCTCAGTAGCCTTAGTCTCACTAGAAATCTCACGCAAAACGAGTTTACTTCGTGGCTTATGATCCCGGATGTGGTCTTTTTCTAAGAAGATAGAATTTGTAGAAAAAAATACTTTGTTCTCACTCAGATCATAGAAGTATCCACATCTCGTTTCCTTGGGGTAGCCTACAAAAAGGCAAACCTTCAACGTGGTTTCAACTTCTTTGGGTTAGTCACTAGCACATGTGCTGGACAGCCTCAAATCCGAAAGTGGCGTAAACTACCTTTACAGCCTCTCCACAGCTCCAAAGGTGCTTTAGAAACACTTTTCGAGGGAACGTTGTTCAGGATATAGCATGTAGTCTCCACTGCAAAACCCCAAAACGAGTCTGAAAGATGAGCATAACTCATCATAGACCGAACCATGTCCAACAAGGTTTTGTTTCTCCTTTCTAATACACCATTCTGCTGAGGTGTACCTGGGATCGAGATTTTGGACGCAATCCCATGTTCTATCATATAGTTATGGAATTGGAGGTCCATATACTCTCCACCACGATCAGATCGTAGTGTTTTTATCTTCTTAACCCACAAGTTTTCAACTTCAGCCTTATACTCCTTGAACTTGTCAAGGGCTTCAGACTTACGTTGCATTAGGTAGAGATACACGTATCTTGAATAATCATCTATGAAAGAGATGAAATATTCATACCCACCTCGAGTTCTAACATTCATCAGACCACAGATGAATGTTTACGGGATGATTGCCTCTGTTTAAAGCTTTCTTTAAATTTGCAAAGTGTTAATTTGTAAGGGCCCCTACGTTTTTTGGCATAATTAACAAGCAATCGAGTCTGTATTCAAAGTGTTTGAAGTTTCGAAGCATGGAGATGCGATTCTCATCGAGGAAGAAGACTAAAGGTTGGTCGTATCGTGTAGCCTAAGGTAAACGATCGTTGAGATTTACTAAACGATCATGTAGAAAAGTTCTGCCTGATCGTGTAGTATTTATTAAATGATCGTTTAGCTAATGCTAAATAATGGGATAAAGAGTTTACTTTATCGCGTAGTGTTGGTTGCTCGATCGCGTGGACACTGGAGGTAAATGGTCACATAAAGTTTTTACACTCATCGTTTAATAAAAGGCGCGCGCACTAAATGATCATGTAGTTCAGCATGCCTTATCGCATAGTCATTGACTACACGATCACCCGGTATGCGATACCTTGACGCTTGCTTCGCGATCGTTTTGACAATTATGCTTCACCACATTGTTGTCGTTTAGTTGATCATTTAAGGCTTACGTTGCACGATGCGCACTATGCGATCGCATGCCTTCATGCTTCATCGCATAGTCAAAGGTACACAATCATTGCTAAACGATCGTTTATGCTCACACAACGTTGGTAAACGATTTAGTAAAGAGTTTACTCTATCATGTAGGCAATCACAAGGATTTGTTACACGATCAAGGAGACGTGAGCTTTGCCTAGACAGTTCAAGACCCGGTTCGCCTGTTTGAACCGGAGACTCATTATGCTTTGTAATAGTTAGCTTTTTTTTTTTTAGGATTTGCGGCTAATTATCCCGGTTCATCAACTTTTATTTAATGTACATGAGATGTATGTTGGTTTATATGGCATAGTGTATGACATATAGATTTAAAACCTACCTTAGGTTATGCATTTTATTCATGAATCATATATTATAAGTGTTATAATATAGTTATTGGCATGATGAAATTACAAGAAAGCATGCGCATGCATCATGAAATATAAGAGTTATATTTATGCATTCATTAAGCATATTCATGTATCATCTTTATAATATAAGAGTGATAGTATAAGGGTGTATGGGAGCATGTATGCTTAGTTCAAAGTGTATGCGTTGATGAATGTTTACGGGTTAATTGCCTCTTTTTAAAACTTTCTTTTGATTACAAAGTGTTAATTTGTAAGGGCCTCTGTGTTTTTTGGCATAATTAACAAGCAATTGAGTCTGTAATTCAAAGTGTTTGAGTTTTTCGAGTCATTTATGATGAAGTTTTGAAGCATGGAGATGCTTGTTCTCAGCGAAGAAGAAGATCAGGAGTTGGTCGTATCATATAGCCTCAGGTAAACGATCATTGGGATTTGGCTAAACGATCGTGTAGATTTTTCTACGCGATCATGTAGTATTTACTAAATGATCGTTTAGCTAATGCTAAACGATGGGGTAAAGTGTTTACTCTATCGAGAATCGTTGGTTGCGCGATCGCGTGGACGTTGGAGGTAAACGATCGAGTGGGAGCATTTAATGCTTATCATTTAATAAAAGACGCGCGCACTAAACAACCGTGTAGTTAGCAGGCCTCATCGTATAGTTACTGACTACACGATCACATGGTATACGATACTTAGGTGCTTGCACAGCAATCGTTTAGACAATTGAGCTTACCGCATCATTGTCATTTACACGATTGTTTAAGGTTTGCATTGTGTGTTGTGCATTGCACGATCTCGTACCTCATGCTTCATCACATAGTAAAAGGTATACGATCGTTTAGCTCTGGAAGCGTTGGTAAACGATTAAGTAAAGCATTTACTCTTTCATGTAGACGATCACTTGGTGTTTGGTACACGATCAGTGGAGACGCGTTACTTCGCCCAGACGGTTCAAGACCCGGTTCGCCTGTTTGAACCAGAGACTCTTTGCTTTTGTAATAGTTAGCTTTAGTTTTAAGGATTTGAGGAAAATTATCTTGGTTCATCAACTTTTGGTTTAATATACATGAGATGTATGTGGTTTATATGGCATAGTGTATGACATATAGATTTAAAACCCACATTAGGTTATGCATTTTATTCATGCATCATATATTATAAGTGTTATAATATAGTTATTGGCATGATGAAATTACAAGAAAGCATGCGCATGCATCATGAAATATAAGAGTTATATTTATGCATGCAATAAGCATATTCATGCATCATCTTTATATTATAAGAGTTATAGTATAAGGGTGAATGGAAGCATGTTTGCTTGGTTTGTTGCTGTTTTGTATAAGTATTATATAAAAATAGCAATGAATGAACAATGCATGGAGCATGACACTTAGGCTGTTTGTAAAAGTTATCAATGCCTTGTATGTGTTTGCTTTGCGTTGTGAATGGTTTTGGTTGTTTCCGGTTATAAGCGTTATAATGGAAATTAGAACTAAAATCAATAAAAAAAAGTTGCATGCGGACTTACGCAAACTCATGTTTTAAAAGGATTTTTAAATTGGATTGAGATAGACCTAAGTTCAAGGTTCTAATGGGATTAGCAACCTAGTTTAATCTTTTTAAATTAGTTTAATAGGATTAAGTTGATTGGCATAAAAGATTAAAATTGTATTAAATCTATTTATAACGGACCTTTTGTCTAAGGTTGGTTCTGTCTAGGCTGGGGTACTTAAACTGACGCAAACGGAACACCCCTACCTGGGAACCTACTTGGAAAGGTGAATTAGATAGATTTTCTGCAAGCATGCGACAGTTGGTCAAAGACTACGTTAAAGAGTTTAATAGATGATGATCAAAAGTTGTTAAACTATCCAAGGTAAATGTTACTCTTGGTCAAACCTAAAAAGTCACTTAGTTAAAATTCTTAGCCCTATTTTTTCTAAGTAAACTAAACCCTAGGTTATAAAATACTCAGTGGGAGGAAGAGATGTATCTGATATGTCAATGATTCCACTCACGTTTCTCCCTGAATGTTCATGCTTGGCCTTATGGTACTCTGGGAGCATTCCCCTTCAGATGGTGTTTGCATCAATCAATATTAAGGTGGACGAAGAGAGTGTTTATAGTAAGTGGGTGAAGGGTGTGTGTCAACATGTCCTACGGTCTCTGTCATTGGACGTCAAGACTATCAGGATACTCTTGTCCATAGCCACATTTTATGATTATAAGATATGGCAAATGGACATCAAGACTACCTTTTTTTAATGGTAATCTTGAGGAGACCATCTACATAGCTCAACCAGAGGGGTTCGTAGTTCTAGAGGGGAAAATTAGATTTGACAGTGCGATCAAATCGTTTCGCTTTGATTAGAACGTTGATGAGTCTTGTGTTTACAGGAAGATCATCAATAGCTCAATAGCTTTCCTGGTACTGTATGTGGATGATATCCTACTAATTGGGAATGATCTTGGGTTTCTGACTGACATAAAGAAGTGGCTAGCTGCCCAGCTCCAAATGAAAGATTTGGGTGAGGCACAATATGTTCTAGGGATCTAGATCATTCGGGATCGTAAGAACAAGAGGTTTGCCTTGTCTCAAATATCATACATCGATCAAATGTTGATCAGGTACAAGATGTAAGATTTCAAGAGGGGTTTTTTACCTTTCAAGCGTGGAATCGTTTTGTCTAAGGATCAATGTCCTAAAACAGCTCAAAAGGTTAAGAAGATGAGACGAATTCCCTATGCTTCAACTGTTGGAAGATTAATGTATGCAATGTTGTGTACCAGACTCGACATTTGCTACGAAATAGGGATTGTCAATCGTTATCAGTCTAATCCAAGATTTGATCACTGAATAATGGTCAAGACGATCCTCAAGTATCATCGGAGAACGAGGGACTACATGCTCATGTATGGAAATAAGGATTTGATCCTTACAGTATACATGAATTCTGACTTTTAGACTGATAGAGATTCTCGTAAATCGACATTGGGGGCAGTGTTCACTTTAAATGGAGGAGCTATAGTGTGGCGAAGTATCAAGCAAGGATGCATCGCAGACTCCACTATGGAAGCCAAATACGTAGCCGCTTGTGAACCAGCTAAGGAGGTTGCTTGGCTGAGGAAAATCCTTACAGATTTAGAAGTTGTTCAAAATATGGATTTGTCGATCACTCTTTATTGTGAAACTAGCGGGGTTGTGGCAAATTTGAATAAGCCTCTAAGTCATCATAGAGTCAAGCATATCGAACGAAAATACACTTGATCAGGGAGATTGTACATCGCGGTGATGTGATCATCACGAAGATCACGTCGGAGCACAACTTTGCTTATCCATTTACAGAGGCTCTCAGGGCTAAAGTGTTCAAGGGTCACTTGAAGAGTCTGGGTCTATAGGACATGTGGCATCTTATCTAGGGCAAGTGGGAGATGATACTGGGTATAGTGTATGCCCTAGTTTATTGTATATTGTACTTGTTTTACCATGTATTGTACATTAGTCTCCCCAGGCATTAGGACAAGTGGGAGATTGTCGGGACTGGTATCCTAATTCTTCAGAGTCTCGTAGTTTGTAAACTGTACAAATTGTTATGAATAAAATAAGAGTTATTTCATTTGGCATTTACTTATATCCAATAAAAAAAGCTCCATGGTTATTGTATGTAAACTAAAGCATGTATATGAGATATACAAGTGGATCATGTCTTAAGTGATAACCTAAAAAGGTCCGTAGTATAAGGATTAAGAAGGGATACCTAATCCTGGTGACACTACGGATACGACTCGCTTTGTAGAGGTTTACAAGTGTTGTGAACTACTACAGACGATAGATCCTGACCATTCATGTAGAGACATGTAAGCGGGGGTGTCCTATACAAAGAGTTTGTATAAAATAGAACTACGAGATGATTCATCTTTTTATATAATGTCGTTGATACTTGAGACTTACATCTCACCTAAAAGACCATATGTGACATAAACTCAATCGTGAGTGTTTTGGGAACTCCTGCCTTTAAGGGCAGACCTTTGATTAGTATAGGTGAGAGTGGCCAGATTGCCAACTCAACATGCCTACCTTTTTGGGGATTTGTCTGATCTGGGAGTTGGGAACTCAATTACACAAGAAGAAATTCACTCCTTCCCCAAAACAAAGGTATGTAGATAGATTGCACCCTTAAGGGATGATTCCGGGTCTTGAAAATAGTGGCCACAGCTTCTCTTTGGAAGTGAGGACTCAGTCATAGTAGGATTATGACTTATGTTCATTAGAGGGATTAGTGGTACTTAAGGAGTTAGATGTAACTACAGGGGTATAACGGTTATTGGTCTAGCTGTACTTATGAGCGATTTGTGATGGGCTATCGCACTATTGATTGGTTGATATGGGCACAAAATATATTTGTAGTAAGAAGAGTGTAGTTATCGGTCTTTAGTGGAGTGCCTGGTAGTTAACGGATGGTAGATCCCATGATTAAAGAGTTTAGTCAGTTATTCACGTATCGTTGGAACGCTTCAAGCTATAGGTCCATAAGGTCCCCTTGGTAGCTCAATGGATTCAAGTTGAGAATCAGTTTTTTGGTGTTGATTTGAAATGTTCAAATTGACAAGAGAAAATTCAATTATATATGATATGATCGGTGTGATGTATGAGATACATCAAGTGGATGATTAATGTAAATGAGATTTACATTGAGTACCATGAAATAGAAAAAGAGCTATGGATTATATGTTTCATGAGATGAATTATTAAAACTATAGGTTATAAATATAATATGGTAAGTTGGTTATCATATATTTTATAATAATATTAATTATTGGATAATTATATCTTTTTCTCTAATAACCAATTGAGTGGTAGGTTATTGGTGGTTTCATGGTCATCGTGAGATAAAAGGAAAAATGTTTTCCTAAGTTTAGGAGTTGTTGGGAGAGTTGCTATTCTCGAAAAATACTCACGAAGTTGCTGTCAAGTGAATTGGATTCACTAAATGATAGCTGAAGAAAGAAGAAACGATCGTGGAATGACATTACACGATAGTTTACTCGGTTGGTCGTCTGCTAAACGATCACGGAGCATTTGCTAAACGATTGGGCATTTGTCTATGCGATAGACTCTTGTCATCTCCCACTTGCTCAATATTTTATACGATTGTTATTTCTCCAATCTCGTCCTCTAACCAAGTCCACATAGAGCCCACACTTTTGGATTCTCACACCGAGAATACCAAGGTAGCCATTGTAGTGGTGTTTGCACTCAACTCGACTGAGTCGAGGTTTTTGGAGGCTGTTCGTTGAGTTTACAGTGTCTGTGTGGTGGTCACTATGATCGTGTTGTGTTGTGGTCGTTGTGTTCGAGCGTTCGTATGTTGCTATCTTGAAGATTGAACGAGCGTTTGTGATCGAGGAAGTTTGAAGATGAGTCTTCAAAGGTATGTGTAATCTGTCCCTTGATTATCTGGTTAAGCATGCTGTAATTTCGTATTGTGCATGATCGGTTAGTTTCCATTTCTTGATTATAATTGTTTATGTTCAATTTCGATGAAATTTGGAATAATTATTCCACTGCTCATGGAAATCCTCATGTCTGATTTTTTTCATATAAGGTGTGGATGAAGTCTAACTCGTTGGCCCGACTTCACATTTTGGCTAGCATACCTGATGCATTGGCTAAAAGAGTTGAGATAATGGTCATTGCACGTGAGATCATGGACTCATTGCAAGAATTATTTGAACGTCAGTTCTCACTTTTCAAACACAAAGGGATGGATGACAAAGAAACCAATAGTGTCAGTTCCCAAAATAATCTCTCGTCTTTCTTTAATGTCAAGGGACTAAAAGAAAGCAATTGTTGCCGACTCTGCAGAAGCTCATCGACGAGAATTATTCTCTGAAATGAAACTTGGAGCTTATTTAGGTTCTGAAACTGATCCCACTACTCTCCATAAGAGGAAGTAGTCTAAAGATAAGTAAATGTGATTTATTTTTCTTGGAGACGTGTTTGGTAGAGAATGATGATTCTGCCTGGATACTTGATCAGGTGCTACTAACCACATTCGTTCTTCCTACCAAGGATTTAGTTCATGGAAAACGTTGCAAGATGGAGAGTTGACTCTTTGAGTCAGTACTGGTGAGGTTATTGTAGGCAGGCTAAAGTTATTTTTGGATAAGAAACGTCATCTGTTACTGGATAATGTTTTTGTAGTTCCTCATATCAAGAGGAACTTAATCTCGGTTTCTTGTCTTATTGAACAAGGTTATACCGTCTCCTTTTCTGAGAGTAAAGTGTTTATTTTCAAGAATGGAAATGAGATTAATTTTGGTTCAATGGAAAATAACTTATATGTGCTAAGGTCGTTAGTCATAAAAGCCTTGTTTAATACTGAAATGTTCAGTACAATGACAACTACAAAAAGACCAAAGGTTTCTCCTAAGGAAAACACCCATATTTGGCATCTAAGGTTAGGTCACATCAACCTTAATAGGATTGATAAGTTGGTGAAATGTGGACTTCTAAAGAGTTTAGAAGAATACTCCTTGTCGGTATGTGAATCATGCCTTGAAGGCAAGATGATCAAACGACCTTTTACTGGAAAAGGTTATAGAGCCAAGGAAACCTTGGAGCTTATACATTCAAACCTCTATGGTCCGATGAGTGTTAGAGCTCGAGATGGGTATAATATTTCATCTCTTTCATAGATGATTATTCAAGATACAGGTATCTCTACCTAATGCAACATAAGTCTGAAGCCCTTGCCAAGTTCAAGGAGTATAAGGCTGAAGTTGAAAACTTGTTAGGTAAGAAGAAAAAAACACTACGATCTGATCATGGTGGAGAGTATATGAACCTCGAATTCTAGAATTATATGATAGAACATGGAATCACGTTCCAACTTTCGGCCCCAGGTACACCTCAGCAGAATGGTGTATCAGAAAGGAGAAACAGAACCTTATTGAACAAGGTTCGATATATGATGAGTTATGCTGATCTTCCATACTCGTTTTGGGGATTTACAGTGGAGACTGCATGTTATATTTTGAACAACGTTCCATCAAAAAGTGTTTCTAAAACATCGTTTGAGCCGTGGAGAGGTCATAAAGGTAGTTTACGCCACTTCAGGTTTTGAGGATGTCCGATCCACATGCTTGTGACTAACCCGAAGAAGTTGGAACCGCGTTCGAAAGTTTGCCTCTTTGTAGGTTACCCCAAGGAAACGAGAGGTGGATACTTCTATGATCCGAGTGAGAATAAAGTGTTTGTGTTGACAAATGCTATCTTTTTTAAAGAAGACTAGAGTCAGGATCATAAGCCATGAAGCAAGCTTGTTTTACATGAGGTTTCTAGTGAGATTACTGAGAGTTCAACAAGAGTTGTTGATGTCGGTTCATCTAGTCAACTATCTCAAGAGTTGAGACTACCTCGACGTAGTGAGAGGGTTGCGAATCCACTAAAACGCTACATGGGTTTGATTGAAGCCCAAAACATCATGTCTGATGATAGGGTCAAAGATCCATTGATTTATAAGCAAGCAATAGAGGATGTTGACAAAAATGAGTGGATTAATGCCATGAACCAGGAAATGGAGTCTATGTACTTCAATTCTATCTGGGAACTTGTGGATCAGTCTGATGGAGTAAAACCTATAAGGTGTAAATGGATCTACAAGAGAAAACGAGGTGTAGATGGAAAGGTGCAGACCGTTAACGCTAGACTCGTGGCAAAGGGTTATACCCAGGTCGAGGGAGTAGACTATGAGGAAACTTTCTCATCTATTGTCATGCTTAAGTCTATCAGGATACACATGTCCATAGCCACATGTTATGATTATGAGATATGGCAAATAGATGTCAAGACCGCCTTTTTGAATGGTAATCTTGAGGAGACCATCTACATGGCTCAACCAGAGGGGTTCATTGTTCCAGATCAAGAGCAAATAGTTTGCAAGCTTAATAGGTCCATTTATGGGCTGAAACAAGCATTTAGATCATGGAACATTACATTTGATAGTGCGATCAAATCATTTGGCTTTGATCAAAACATTGATGAGTCTTGTGTTTATAAGAACATCATCAACAGCTTAGTAACTTTCATGGTACTGTATGTGGATGATATCCTACTCATTGGGAATGATGTAGGTTTTCTGACTGACATTAAAAAGTAGCTGCCCAATTTCAAAGGAAAGATTTGAGAGAGGCACAGTATGTTCTAGGGATCTAGATCATTCGAGATCGTAAGAACAAGAGGTTGGCCTTGTCTCAAGCATCGTACATTGATCAAATGTTGATCAGGTATAGGATGCAAAATTCTAAGAGAGGTTTATTACCCTTCAGGCATGGAATTGTTTTGTCTAAGGATCAATGCCTTAACACACCTCAAGAGGTTGAGGAAATGAGACGGATTACCTATGCTTCGGCTGTTGAAAGCCTTTTGTATGCAATGTTATGTACAGACCTGACATTTACTATGCAGTAGGGATTGTCAGTCGTTATCAGTCCAATCCAGGATTAGATCACTGGACGGCGGTCAAAACTATTCTCAAGTATCTTCGGAGAACGAGGGACTATATGCTCGTGTATGGAGATAAGGATTTGATCCTTATAGGATACACAGACTCTAACTTTCAGACTGATAGAGATTCTTGAAAATTGACATCAACGTTAGTGTTCACTCTGAATGGAGGGGCTGTAGTTTGGCGAAGCATCAAGCAAGGATGCATCGCGGACTCCACTATGGAAGCCGAATATGTAGCTGCTTGTGAAGCTGCTAAAGAGGTTGTTTGGCTTAAGAAGTTCCTTATAGATTTTAAAGTTGTTCCAAATATGTCTTTGTCGATCACTCCCTATATGGATAACATTGGGGCTATAGAAAATTCAAAGGAACGTCAGAGTCATCGTAGAGGCAAACATATTGAATGGAAATATCATTTGATTAGGGAGATTGTGCATCGCGGTGATGTGATAGTCACGAAGATCACGTCGGAGCACAACGTTGCTGATCCATTTACAAAGGCCCTCATGGCTAAAGTGTTTGAGGGTCATCTAGAGAGTCTGGATCTACGAGACATGCGGAATCTTGTTTAGGACAAGTGGGAGATGATACTGGGGTATAGAGTATGCCCTAGTTTATTGTATATTGTACCGTTTTTCATGTATTGTACATTAGTCTCCCTAGGCATTATGAAAAATGTGAGATTGTTGGGATTGGTGTCCTAATTCTCCCGGAGTCTCGTAGTTTGTAAACAGTTTATACACGTTGTTATTAATAAAATATGAGTTATTTTATTTGCATTTACTCATATCCAATAAACTAAGATTCGTGGTTATTTTATGTAAACTTAAGCATGTATATAAGATATACAAGTGGATCATTCCTTAAGTAATAATCTAAAAGGTCTGTAGTATAAGCATAAAGGAGGGATACCTTATCCTGGTGACACTATGGATACGGCCCAATTTGTAGAGGTTTACAAGTATTGTAAACTATTACAGATGGTCTGATCCTGACCATTCATATGGAGACATGCGAGCGAGAGTGTCCTGTACAAAGAGTTTGTATAAGATTGGACCACGAGATGATTAGTCTCTTTATATAACGTCGTTGATAATTAAGACTTACATCTTACTAACATAACCATAGGTGACATGACCTTAATTCTTAGTGTTTTAGGAATTCTTGCCTATGAGGGCGGTCCTTTGATTAGTATGTGTGAAAGTGACCAAATTATCAACTCAACAAGCCTACCTTTTTGGGGATTTATCTAATTCGGGAGCTGGGAACTCAGTTACACAAGACGGAATTCACTCCTTCCCCGAAGCAAGGGTAGATAGATTGCTCCCTTAAAGGCTAATTTCGGGTCTTGAACATAGTGACCACACCCTCTCTTCGGAAGAAAAGACCCAGTCATAGTAAGACTATGACTTATTGTTCATTAGAGAAATCAGTGGTACTTAAGGAGTTAGATGTAACTACAAGGGCAAAATGGTAAATTGGCCCAGCTGTACTTATGATTGATTTATGAAGGGTTATCGCACTGTTGATTGGTTAATATGGACACAGAAATATATCTGTAGTGAGAAGAGTGCAGTTGTCGGTCTTTGGTGGAGTGCCCAATAATTAACGGATGGTGGGTCTCGTGACTATAGAGTTTAGTCAGTTATTCACGTACCGTCGGAGCTTCAAGCTACAGGTTCATAAGGTCCCCTTGGTAGTTCAATGGGTTCAAGTTGAGAATCAAAATTTGGGGTTGATTTGAAGTGTTCAAATTAAAAAGAGGAAATTCAATTATATATGATATAATTGGTGTGATGTATGAGATACATCAAATGGAGAAATTAATGTAAATATGATTTACATTCAGTACCATAAAATAAAAAAAGAACTATGGTTTGTATGTTTCATGAGATGAAATATTAAAACTATAGTTTATAAATATAATATGATAAGTTGGTTATCATATTTATTTATAATATATTAATTATTTGATAATTTATTCTTTTTCTCTAATAACCGATTGAGTGGGAGATTATTAGAAGTTTTGTGGTAACCGTGAGATAAAAGAAAAATTATTTTCCTAAATTTAGTAGTTACTTCATCCGGAAAGTTCTCACAGAGACAAGCTATCAAGTGAAAGAGTTTCACTAAGCGATAGCATTGAGAGACTACACGATCAACTAAGCAATCGCTTAGAATTGACTATACGATAGTCATTCAGCTGATCGGTGCGACACGATCGAGTGGCTAAGTCTATACGATAAGCTATCGTTTACTAAACGATCGAGCACATCGTCTATGCAATAGACTATGTTCTTATTTCCCACTTGCTCGATCGTCTACTCGATCATAGTCCTTTAGTCTCTTCCTTAAGCCAAGATCATACAGAGCCCACAACTCCTGGATACTCACATCGAGAATACCAAGGTATCCATTTTGGTGATGTCCTTACTTTGTTCGTGGATCGAGTTGAACTCAATGGTTGTGTTGTTCCGATCATTGCGTTCTAGCGTTGCTGTTATTGGATGCATTGGAGATTGATCGAGAGATTCTTGGATGCAAAGGTATGAATCCTCTATCCCTTGTATCATCGTATAGCATGTTGTAATTTATGTATTTACATGACCTGTTAGTTTTCGTTTTAAGACTGTAATTGATTGTGTTCACTCGATTGGAATTTGGAATAATCTATTATGCTGCTCATGGAAATCCTCGTGTTTGATTTCCTTCATGGGTCAAATCCATGGATCTCGAGATTGAGTCTATGTACTTCAACTTAGTATAGGATTTTGTAGATCAGCCTGATTGGGTTAAACCTATAGGTTGCAAGTGAATCTACAAGAAGAAACAGGATGCTAATGAGAAGGTGCAAACCTTCAAGGCTAGACTAGTGGCAAAGGGTTATACCTAGGTGGAGGGAGTCAACTATGAGGAGACTTTCTCACCTGTTGCCATGCTTAAGTTTATCTGCATCCTCCTGTCCATTGCCTCATATAATGACTATGAGATAAGGCAAATGGATGTCAATACTACCTTTATGAATGGTAATCTTGAGGAGACTATTTATATGGTACAACCCAAGGGATTCATAGCCTAAGGTCAGGAGCAAAAAGTTTGCAAACTAAATCGGTCCATTTATGGACTGAAACAGACGTCTCGATCTTGGAACATGAGGTTTGATACTACGATCAAATCTTATAGCTTTGACCAAAACGTTGATGAGCCTTGTGTCTATAAGAAAATCGTCAACAGTTCAATAGTTTTCCTAGTGATATATGTAGACGATATCCTACTCATTGGAAATGATGTAGGTTTACTGACTTCAGTTAAGAACTGGCTAGCGACCCAATTCCAAATAAAAGATTTGGGAAAGGCTCAGTTTGTTCTTAGAATTCAGATCTTTTGGGATCAAAAGAACAAAGTGCTACCACTGTCTCAGGCATCGTACATTGACAAGATGTTGATCAACTACTCGATGCAGAACTCCAAAAGGGGCCTTTTACCTTTTCGTCATGGAGTTACATTGTCTAAGGAGCAATGTCCTAAGACACCTCAAGAGGTTGAGGAAATAAGACGAGTCCCCTATGCATATGTCGTTGGCAGTCTGATGTACACGATGTTATGTACTCGACCTGATATCTACTACGCTATGATGATAGCCAGTAGATATCAGTCTAATCTAGGACAAGGTCACTAGACTACCGTCAAGAATATCCTCAAGTATCTTCAAAGAACGAGGGAACATGCTTGTGTATGGATTTAAGGATTTGATCCTTACTGGATATACAGACTCTGATTTCCAGACTGATAAGGATTCTTGGAAATCCACTTTAGGATCAATGTTCACTCTTAACGGAGGAGCTGTAGTATGGCGAAGCACTAAGCAGGGGTGCATCACTGACTCCACTATGGAAGCCGAGTATGTAGTGGCTTGTGAAGCTGCTAAGGAGGTTGTTTGACTTTGGAAGTTATTCCAGGCATGTCTAGGCCCATCACTCTTTATTGTGATAACTGTGGTGTTGTGACGAATTCCAGGGAGCCTAGGAGTAACAAACGTGGCAAACATATCGAGTGGAAATACCATCTTATTAGAGAGATTGTGCATTGAAGAGACGTGATTTCCATGAAGATAGCTTCGGAACACAATTTTGTTGATCCGTTTACGAAGGCTCTCATGACTACAGTGTTTGAGGGTCACCTTCAGAACATGGGTCTACGGGACCGTCCGCAGCTAGACTAGGGCAAGTGGGAGTATTGTTGTATTGGACTTTTGTGCCCTAGTTTATTGATTTGTACTTGTATTTTTCTTGTACAATCTACTAGCTTTAGAACAAGTGGAAGATTATTAGGGTTGATGCCCTAAATTTCGTTGGATCTAGTAGTTTGTAAACATGTATATGAACAAACATTATGTGATGTAATAATATGAGATATTTTCTTCACTATAGTCTTTGATATATGAGATATTTTGTTGCATTAACCACAAACCGATAACTAAGATTCCTGGGTATCGTTGTAACTTTAGTATGTATGTAATGACATATAAGTGGATCGTGCTTTAAGTGATAACCTAAATGGTCTATAGTAGATGGATAAAGGAGGGAAACCTTATCTTGTTGATACTACAAGTGTGGCCTGCTTTGTAGATGTTACAAGTGTTGTAAAGTACTACAAATGGTTTGATCCTGACCATTCATGTATTAGACATGCGAGCGGGGATGCTCTATACAAAAGAGTTTGTATAAGACCGGACCACGAAATGTTTAGTCTCGTTATATAACGTCGTTCATGACAGAGACTTTCATTTCACTAGGATGACCATAGGTAACATGATCTTAATCCTGAGTGAGTTGGGAACTCCTGCCTATGAGGGCGGTCATTTGATTTGTATGGGTACGAGTTGCCAGATCTCCAACTCAAAAACCTACCACTTTGGGGATTCATCTGATTGGGGAGCTGTGAACTCAGCTACACAAGATGGAATTCACTCCTTCCCCGATTTAGGGACAAGTAGATAAATTGCTCCTTAAGGATTGATTTTGGGACTTGAACAATGTGGCGCCACACCTTCTCTTGGCCCAAGAAGAATTTACCCATAGCAGGACTATGATGTATTGTTCATTAGAGCAATTAGTGGTACTTAAGGAGTTAGATGTAATTACAGGGGCAAAACGGTAAATTGGTATAGTTGTACTTACGAGCGATTTGTGAAAGGTCATCGTACTGTTGATTGATTATATCCAATGGATAAAGAAATATATCTATAGCGCGAAGAGTGCAACTGTCGGTCTTTAGTGAAATGTATAGTAGTTAACGCATAGTGGATATCATGATTAAAGAGTTTAATCAGTTATTCACGTACTGTTGGAGCTTCAAGATACATGTCCATAAGATCCCCTTGGTAGCTCAATGGGAGAATCAATTTTTGGGTTAGTTTGAAATTTTCAAATTAACCAGAGGAAATTTGATTATATATGATATAATTAAATTGCATAAATTATATGAGATATAATTGATTTATTGTATTAGATACATTAATTGGAGGAGTTATTATTAAATACTACAAAGGAGAAAAAGAACTACGGTTTATATATTGCATGAGATGTGATATTAAAACTATAGGTTATGAATATATTGATTATATTTGTAATTAAATCAATTATAGGATAATTGGTTATGATTTTTTCTCCCATAACCAACTTAGTGAGAAGTTGTGATTAGTTATGGTAAATGATGGTTAAAATGAAAATCGTTTTCCTTCTTACACTATGCGATCATTAAGAGATTGAGAATTAGACGATCAAAAGAAGTAGCTATATGATAGCTTAAGAGCATACACGCTCGTATAACAAGTTTTCTATACGGTAGTCACTTATCTTCTAAACGATCGAGTACACTGTCTATACGATAGACTAAAACTATCTCCCACTTACTCGATCATGTACACGATCTATGAAATTCCTCCTTCCCTCTACCAAATCCTACAAAGCCCACAACTCCTGGATTCTCACACCGAAATACCGAGGTAGCCTGCTAGTGGTGTCTATTTATTGTTCGAGGGACGAGTGTTGTTAGTGCTTGTTCGAGGAGTTTGCTGAGGTCTAACATTCGTGTTGGTGAACGATCATGCAGTAAGTTCGAGGGAACGAGAAGAATAGTTTTTCAAGGGTAAGTTCTTTTGAACCTTAGTACTTTCCTTTTTGAAGCATGCTGTAATTTAGAGTTTTTGCATAACCATTACTGTTTGATTGTAAATGTGTATGTTCTATCACAATGGGGTTTGGAACGATCTCGCTTCTGCTCACGGGTCTCTTTGATAAAAGTTCCTTCAATGATATGTTTGGGGGTTTATCGTGTATATATGTCTTAATGAATGTGTTGGATTTCTCATTGTTGTAAAAGGTTTATATGAAATATATTGGGAGTAAAAATTTTATATAAAATATATTGGGATATAGGTTAGGGAATTATATTATATAAGAGGTATATTTAAAAGGTTCATATGAAATATATTGGTTTATATGTGATACCAACGCAAAATTTAAACTTACACAAAACAAAGAATGTAATATAATAGACAAAATCAAAATACTTGGATAGATATTACATTCAATATACACAAAGGTATGTTTATGCTAACCATGAGTAAAAAGACATGCAAAAAAAAATTATGGAATATCTAAAAATAATCATGAATTTTCCAGAAAAACCAATAAGTTATCGTGAAACTAGTTTTTTTTTTTTTTTTTTTTTGTGTGTGTGTGTGTATATATATATATATATTTGTGATTCTCTCTTTCCCATGCACAAGCTTAGGGTTTCACGCCCATTAATGTTCCTTTTCAAAAAAGAAAATTCGTTGAAACTCCCCTACTTCCCCTTTCTTCCTCTTCTCTCTATTTTCTCCTTCCAGCAATCTCACACCCCTATACTGCCAACGTTTGCCCGTCCACCACAGTCCACAACAGCTCATCGTTTGTCCTCGTTCATCAGTCATTCACCTGTAGGAATCAGCCGCTCGTCGTTCGTCTTCGTTCATCAACTATTTTCCATCATCGTCAACTTTCACACGACACCAACCGTCTGTAGTCGAGGTAAGCCACTAGTCGTTTTCTCGTTAATTCTCTCTACATTCGCGGTCTGCTCCCTCTATTCGTGCCATCGCACCAAGATCCAGCTGCCTATACAGATTCGTGATGGCCATGGCTAAAGAAGAAGAAGAGATGAAGATGGAGAGTTGTGTGTTATAAACCCCCATTGAAGAGATGAAGATGAACTTTGTTCGTGCCGCATATGTAGATCCACTACACTAAAAACGAGGAGAACTTTTTTTTTAAAAAAAAAACCTAAATATATATATTATAAACTCTCAAGTCAATATGCATTCCTTTATTTGATATATGTGAATGATATATTGTGGTATATACCTTTGTTTATTTGATATATATTATGTTTTATGTCGAAGATTAAGTCGATATGTGATTTATATACTGTGGGATAATGAATAAAGAAATTCGATTCAACAATATATACTCTTAATTTTGTATATTGTAATTTCTACTGTTAATTTTGTAAATTTTAATATCTACTCTTAATTTTGTATATGTTCCAAGGTATATTGACATACATATCCGAACATTGGGGGAATATATTACTATCCCAAGTGATTTTTAAGTGTATACTAAATACCTAGTAAACCAAATAAACAATGGAATATATTACTTTAAAACAAATAATACTCAAAACAAAAAAGGGTATATATCATATAATATTAAAAACCAAACATGAAAAATGAAGAGATGTTAGATATCGTGAAATGGAAAATAAAATAATGCATTTTCTCTCTCTAATTGAAAATGAAATAAATTATATTAAATATTTTTCTCTCTCAAATAAAAATGGAAAACAATCATATTAAATTAATTTTCTCCCTCTATAATAAATGTATTTCTCTCTTCATCATCAATGAGACTTCAAAAATAGGGAAATAAACCTAGTTCATTATTGAAAAAGCAAAATTACAAATTTAATAGGATGAAAAACGAAAATAAAAAGAATAGGATAAGGATAAATTCATCCAAAAATAACAATAAAAATCTTTATTAAAGAAATAAAAATTAAACACATTTTTGAAAATATATGGCCAGATATGTAAAAATCCATCTATAATAATCCCTTCATAATTTCCCAAGTGGAAGGCTGTTGTTGGGCCTATAATATGGGCTTCAAAGTTCAAACATATCCAGCAAACCAAGCATAAATAGGGGAACTCCCATGTGGGAGTTTATTTTCTTTGGAAATATTTCCTCTTCAAAATTCTTTTGTTCCATGATTTCTTTTTCTCTCATGAATGAATTTTTATTAATTATATTATTTTTAGTACTATTTCATGAATTACATTGACACTTTAATTTAATTTTGTTGGTTCTATTTCTATCCATGAATTTATGGACAAATATCAGAAAATTAATAAAGTTGTACCTATCTGATTCTGATTTTTCTTCCATTTTGAAAATTAAGTTTATAAACGCTTCTTCCACTTTTAATTTCTTTTATTTATTATCTATCTTTTACCAATATTTTCAAAAATTGAATCAAATTTTGAAACAAAAAGTTGTAATTCTTAAAAATTTGTTTTTGTTTTTTAACTTTAATTAAGAATTCAATTCTTGCGCTTACAAAGATATAAATTATTATAAGAATTTAGAGAAAATAAAGTTGGATCTTCAAAACAAAAAAAAAAAAAAAAAAAAAAAAAAAGCAAATAGTTACGAAATAGGTCATGAATTGTGGGTTTTGGTTAATTCATTTTCATTATTTTCATTACTCTTATTTAGGTCCTATTTGCTAATTATTTAGGTCACGTTTGATTATTATTTTATTTTTTATTTTTTAAAAAAATTAAGCTCATAGACACTAATTCCACCTCCAAATTTCTTCATTTGTTATTTGCTTTTGCACCAATAGTTTAAAAAATCAAGCCAAATTTTGAGGAAAAAAAAGTAACTTTCGCAAAGTTGTTTTTGTTTTTGAAATTTTGTTAAGAACAACCATTGTACTTAAAAAATGTGCAAATCATTGTAAGAATTGTGGATAAAATAGACTTAATTTTTTTTAAAAAAATAAAAAGTATGGTTACCAAACTAGACCGTAGTTTTTGGTTTTTAAATTTTTGGTTTTTCGTTTGTTTTATATTTTTTTAAAATCATATATGTTTTGTAATTGACTTTTGTTTTGTTTTTTTTGACGTTTGGTAATTGACTTTTTTTTTTTTTTAATGGGGTGGTAATTGACTTTTGCTTGTTGTTTCTTTTAAAAAAACATAAAACTAATTAAAATAATATGTAATTTCACACTCGGAATGACATAATATATTTTAAAAATTAATATAACATATTAAGACAATGAAATATCTAAAAGGAAAAGACTTTAGGAGGAACGCAATTCTTTGTTAAAAAAATTTGAAAGCAATTAAGATTTTTTAAAAAAAAAAAGAAAAAAGGAAAAAAAGGAAAAAAAAACGTGGATCACAAATTCACTTCCAACCTTTATTTTCCAGCCATGTTCCCTTAGGGATATTCAAAAAAACCCGATGATCCGAAAAAACTGATAAACCCAACTCAATCCACACGATTTGGGTTGGGTTATCAATTCATTTGAATTAGATTGAGTTCAAATAAATGAAAATTTTATGGGTTGAGTTGATTTAAGGGTTCACTTAATATAACTCAAACCAACCCACATCAACCCGAATTTATTATTACCTCTAAAATATATTTTTTATTATTTATAACACAATTATTTATTTATATATATATATATATATATTGAATTTAATTTTATTTAATTTTAATATTTTATTAATAATTTATTATTCAACAACTCTTAAAAGTGGTTTTTTTATACTTTAGAAAGAAAATTTCCACTATTTAAATTGAAATTGAGTTGTTAATTTTAATTGAACATATAAAAATAATTAAATAATTTTTTTACATATTTACATTATGCTTCTTTTTAGAACAAAATTTTAAACAAATGATCTGATTAACCCGAACCAACCCAACCTAAATATTTCATGGTTGGGTTGGGTTTGGTTCATTTTTTAATAAAGATTATTTGGGTTGAAGAAATTTATAACCCAAATAATTAAGTTGAGTCTAAAAAGTCTTTCAATCCAAACCAACCCATGAACACAGCTTGGTTCTAAATACCAAAACTCAGTTTTTCCCATTCTTATTTTTTCTTCCCTAAACTAAAAAAAGAATCGTTTTTCATGTTTTTTTTTAATGAATGAATTATCAAATTTTTTTAATGAATGAAATATCAAATAAACTTTAAAAAAGAAAAAAAAAAGCTAAAAATAAAAATAAAAAAATAAAAAAACCATTTAATTATCAATCGGATCCTTAAATACCATGCTCAATTAATCAAGTAATAAATTTTGATTTTGATACTTGGTAGAAGTTGATTGAGTTGGGGAAAATTTAATCCTTTATAGTTTTACACATCTTTAAATTGGAAATGTTGTAAGATTGGTTTTAAATTCATTTTTACATTTTATATTTCATTTAACTTTAAAAAATTAAGTAAATTTGATTCGATAGTATTAATATTAACATAACTCCATCCTTAAAAGTCGTAGATTCAATCTCATACCTCGCAGTTATTTTACTAAACAAAATTGATTGGATTAATTTAGTTAAAACTCCATTTGATTTTAATACATCTAGAATTTAGATTGAGAGCAATTTTATCTAATCAAAGTTTATTCCAAACTTCAATTTATTAGATTGAATCAATAGTTTTTCAAACGTTTTTTGAAAATTCAATTTAATCCTCCTTCCTGAAAATCTCCCTTCAACAAGATAAGAATCATAATATTTATTGAGAACAACAATTCTCCATGTCCAAATTTAAGGTTCAATTAATGAATTGAAATTAGTTTGAAAGTATAAAAAATACCATACCTTGTCTTGTCATCTCATTTGCTAAAGTTGAATTTTCCCCTTTTGTCTTATATATACATATATATGTAAAGACCTAATGGTAACTAAATTCTTATTTTTCATTTCTTCGAAAATTAAAGAATAAGAAAAAGAAAATAAAACATATCAAAAGGAGAAAATAAAACCGACAGAAAGATGAGGAATGAGGTGGCCATCAGAGATTTGAGATTTGCATTCTGAAACAATGAGGGTGACGTGTCAAAGAACATGGCCTAAGCTGTCGCATTCTGAGGTATGGTATGGGTGAGACAATTAGGATAAAAATATAGGATTTAAATATTATTTTAATATATAAACTTTAAATCACGTTCTATTTTGATTTTCTAATTTTTTAAAAATTTTATTTTAGTCTCTTCAATTTTTTAAAAAAGTACTTACTTTGATCCACATTATTAAGATTATTTAATTCTTAAATATAATAGTGAGATTACTCGTATTTTTAGATGACTAAACTATCAAATAAGTTAATCGTGTTAAAAGAATCTATAGTTTCAATTTTGAATTAAATGGTAAAGTAATTTTTTAAAAGGGATCTCAAAAGTCATTTTGTATTCAAGATTTTGATCATTCACTGTTTTGATTGTTGGTATTCTATTTTACCGTAATCTTATTCAACGTATATTAGATACAATTTTATCATTAAACAGATTTTATCTTTGCAATATTAATATAATCTTAATAGTAGAGATCAAAATAAATATATTTAAAAAAATCAGGGATAAAAATAGAATAGAATTTGAAGAATATTTAAATCAAATATAAAAAATAGATTAATGAGAGAGATGTTCTTAAAAAAAAAAAAAAAAAAAAAAAAACAAAGGAGGACACGAATCTTGTGTGAAGAGAAGGACAAGAACGAAACGGCGACGGTTCTCCACGAAAGAGAACACGTGGCAGACATGCCAACTTTTGTCCATGCTTATCCACAATGTAATCGAGTAGTTCCAACTTTTAACTCAAACGCGGCACCTAGGTAACGTTTTTCTTTTCTTACGTTACTCACATTTAATTCCTTTTATTTTTCTCCTCACTAATAAATTTTGTAGTGTTTGGAACGTGGATTTGTCATGGTTGGAATTCAAATCATCCATACTTCGAATAATTTGGATTATTCAATTTAAAATGTAATAATTGAATTGGATTAATTTTGTTTTTAGGTTAGATTCGATTAAATTTTTTCTATTTTTGTTGGATTGAATAGATGAAGTAGTTTGTTGACTAAAAAAAATTGAATTAACTCAACCCAATCCGAATTATATATATATATTCTCTTTATTTAAAATTTGATTACTTCCTATTAGTTAATTTGTGAATTTTTTATATTTTTATTTTAAAATTGTTACAATATTTATTTTTATTTAAAGTTTATAATTAACAACATAGATATTTGGTATTTAGAATTTGAATTTTATGAAATTTTAGTTATTAGTAATATACATAAATTTATATATTTTTAATTAAAAAGAAAAATATGTTATAACCCGACAATCAACCTAATCCAACTTATATACACTAACAATAGTATTGAAAATTTGATGGAGTACTTCAAAATTTGAACAAATGTCAACTTGTTAATGATTAAGATATTATAAACTCTTTTAATTGGAGTAAATTTAGCATATTTCAATTTGTTGAAATAATATAATATGCCCAAAAAAAGATCTAAGAGAATTTTGAACTTGTTTCAACTAGTTTAGATGTTTGAATTAAAAACATTACTGGTAGGTGTGAAACAAAGTAGATCAACATGTAACCAATCCCTATCGACTACTAATGTTAATGAGCAAAAGTGCTAGAGGTAATAAATAGGATTTCCTTTCAAGTATATATATATATGTTGTTTCTTATAAAATTATTTTGATTTACATTTCAACTTTTTCTAACATGTGTTTATGTTATTCAAGATTTTCCAAAGAATAAATTTTTAAAAATTATAATGAAATAAGAAATCACGACAGGACTTCACTATAAAGTTTTGGTGGGATGATACTTATGCAACTTTGATTAGTCAAATAGTGATTAAGAATGAAAATCGCGATTAAAATGAAGATCTTGTTAGATCTCTCCGACCATTTCATCATGGGTGACAAAGAGTTCCTGGTGGTGGAGTGTTCTATAACTTAAATAATAGATTACCTTTTACGTACAAATTTTTTTAGGAATAAATTATGATGTAATAGGATTGGAGTAAATTAGAGTAAATTCAATATTAATCTTAGAAAAAATTCTTGAAAATCCACTTAATTTTCCTATTTGGATTTTAGTTTCCCTTTCTGTATTTTAATTTTTAGTTGGTTTCCAATTCTTTGTAAATCCTGATGTATTCAATATTTTTGGTTCATAATAAATACTTAATTTTATTCCTTGAGAATTTATTATGTGATCTCTAGAGCTAGCTACTATTAGATAACATGAGATTCCATCTCAAAATCAATTGATTGTGAGAGAAGTAACTCATCTATCTCTTAAAGAACGTAGGGTTCTTGATTTCTCTAATATAGGATCCTCAACATGTCCCTCTCAAGATAGTATCTCTTTTGGTTTATTATTCTTGAATCATATCTCAATTTTTGACATATTATTTTATTGAATATGTAACCAATCTTTTTTCCATACCCAAAACCTCACGAGAGAAATAAATAAATTAGAGACAACCGTGAAAGAATGTGATCAATAAAAAAACATTCATATGTAAAGTAAAACCAATGGAAGAAGCATCTCTCATCCGATTATCATAGACCTAGAGGATTCCTCACAAACGAATGAATTCTAACATTATACTTACATCATAACATACTATCACATTTTATAATGTATCATGTTAGGGATGATCAAGTCTATCGTAGTCTTAACACACGATGGACATCTATATCGCAATAATTTTGTTTTTTTTTTATGATAAACTGTGTGAAAAATAAGGAAAACACAATAAACGTACGCATTTTATAATGTATCGTGTTAAGGATGATCAAGTGTAGTTCGAACACGATCATCACTAATGTGATCTCTCTTTTTCTCATAAAAAATGCAATAAACCCTAAGAAAAAAGGGGGAAATACAAAAGAAAGATTTCAACATGATAGGGATAATATTGCATTAGGGTTGCGATAGGCTTGGTCATCCTAAAACGACGATACGTTATAAAATGGGGTACGTAGTGCACTATGACGTTAATTAGTAGAAAGTTAAATTTATATATTTGTGATAGAGACGGGTCATTGATCATAAATGCGCTCGTGAATGAGTTATCTGTACAAAAAACTCCAAAAAAAAAAAAGTTCCAAAATTTTGAGTGATTTTTAAATATAAGAAAATGAGTCTAACTTATTCGTCTCTTCTTGTTTACTTATATCCTAAAAAATTTTGTTACCTTCTCAACTTTGAAAGAGGATAAAATCTTTTATTTTTTAAATTCCAGTTTATATTACTTGGTTTTCAATGTGACAAAAATCTTCAACATTGTCGATTTAAGAATATTTTATTGAAAGATTAGTTGTTCTGTACAATAAAATACCTCAATCGCCTTATATACAAACAAAAGAATATATACAAGAAAAGTTGGCATAATTATAACCCTAATTGAACCTAATTAACAATCCATAATTTTCGTTGATTCATCTCATATTTTCAATTTCATTTAAGTAAGAAAACAGATGATGTTTTTTTTTTTTTTACCCTTATACGATTATACCATTCAAAATTGCAAGTGTAAAATGTGAAGTTTTAATGTAGTGATATGAGTCTTGAATGTCATTCTCAAGATTGAGTTCTAGTTCACTTGAATGCCATACATACTAACATTTAATTTTATCTAGAAAATATAAAGGATAAATTTACACAATCTAGAACTAAAACTAAGCCTAAGATAGGTGGATATATTCAGAGAAAAGAACATCTTAGGAAATTGAATTCATCAACTAAACTTATGCTTAATTAATTTAATTGTAGATCAAATTAATCATGCATATAATTCTAGGACAAGAAGGTAAAATTATTCAATTGGCTCTCTCGAGCTCAATTAATTTTATTGTTTAGAAATAAAACCTATTATTTCTGTCTGATTTTTAAGAACGAGTACGACATTAAGGCAATTCTTTTAATGAATTCTAAAGAAATCATACATTTAATGCTTTAATCTGAATTTCACTCTCTCAAGCTAATACAGTAAACGATTGTCCCTGATTAGAAGACACTAAAAGCATTAAAAATACGTAGAGCCATAAATGAATGTTTCAATAGAAAAGGTCTTTCAATTAAATAAACTTTCACCCACTCAAAGCTCTCTCCGAAATTTTCTAGAAAATAAAGGGGCGTTTGAGATAAGGTTATCATCAAAATATAAAAACTACCTCTTGCTATAGTAAAAACTATTTCAAAACCTCTAATATACTATAGCTTTTACTATTTTACGTTTATCACTTTTTTATTATTTGTTACAGTGTTTATTATTTCCTTCTCAAACTAAAATAGTTTACACCTCAAACACATACTATTATAATCAAACTAAAATAATCTACACCCCAAACACAAATTATCATAAGAGTAATTGCAATTGGTAGCATTTAGGAATAATAACCAAGTGTATAACATCATTTTAAAAAATCCCAAGTCTATCAGCGATACACTTCTATCGTTGATAAACTCTTACCAGTGTTATGGTCTATCACGGATAGATTCCTACCAATAATATGGTCTATCACTGATAGACAATTTAAATTTAGCTATATTTGCAATTTTTTTTAATATTATGTTATATCTGCTAATACTTTTGATCTAATGTCTATATTGGCAATTGTCCAACTATAATAACCTATGACTATAATAACTAACTCATGGCCCCAAAAGCCCCCTAAGATTTTAACACTATTTATAGCATTGAAACAAAAAGGTCAACTTCTCGACACTTTCCTAAAAAAATTGCCTTTCAAAATAAGTAAGTGCGCATTTTGTTGATTTTATCTTTTTGTCAAAAAAATTTTAGTGTTGGAATCTCTCTGGATCACTTACTATGATACTATCTTAAATCACTAATTGATCAGAAAGTTTAAACTAGTGGATAAACTAAATTCAATTATATATTACTAACCCATCAAAACTGGCTTAAAAGTAAAGCCTAAAGATAGCTAACTTCATGCGCCCTGATTGGCCAACATAGGTTTTTTTTAGTTTTGGAAAAAATAAGAAAAAGTAGCTAGGTTGCTTTCTAAAACATGTTAGCCTATTGATTAGGTTAGTAAGTAGCTACATTTGAAGATGAGATAATCACTGGCCTAATGCATAAATAAAATACAAGTAGTTTAACTCATATAGGTTAATGAGGAAATGTAATCGGGAGTTTTCATAATGTCCTTTCATTTAGTATAAATAAAAATGTATATCTCTTATTAAAAGAACAAGTTAAATGAAAATTTCTCCTGAAGTTTAAATCTCTCGCAAGTTTTATGCCTTCATTGTGTTCTTGTGATTAGAATGCATGTCTTAGAACTTTCAATCTAGCTTGATCAATTATATTAGTTCAAAATCTTAAAGATAGGAACTAGTTCTCATTTCTTCTTGATCATTGATCATCTTTCCAATCTAAATTTTCTTAACTTTCTCGAGGTTATTTAACGACTTGATTATGTATGAAATGAAATGTGTCCAATGGATCGTATATTTTAATTGTTTTTATATACAATTGAACTATTAATTTTAAACAATGTTAATAGTCAAGGATATTTGGATTTAAACTTTAAAGTTCAAAGATCCATGAATGTTAATATAACTTTAAGAACATATTAGACAAACTTAAAACTAAAATATTATTAAAATGTTTTTTTAAGATTCATCAATTTACTAAACCTAAATAGTAGTTCTTTTTCTTATCCATCATTTGTTAAGATTCACTAACTTATAACACTTCAATTTTTTTCTAAAACATTATGGGATTATCAAACAAAAAAAATTAAAATATAGATGTACTATACACTTTTTAAACTAAAATAGCTAATAAATACAAAATTAGTAATTTAAAACTGTATTTAAGATACTTGATGATTTTAGAATCGTATTAGATATAACTTTCAAAATTCAAAGACCAAATTTATAATTATCGAGAGTTGGATAACTAAATTTATAACTAAATGTAATAAATATATCAAAGTATAGATGGTTCCTTTGGAAAAAAAGAAAAGAAAAAAAGAAAAAAGAAAAAAGAAAAGTAGTAAGTGATAGAACAATGCATGTGAGTCTTGTAGTATAATAAGATGCATGGCCTCTCTGAATCTGCTCCAAAACCATGGCTAAGTTCAGTTACAGAAAATGTGAGATATAACTCACCTGTCTTCTCATCACTTTATTGATCCTTTTTTTTTTGGAAGTTTCTTGCAATTAAACATAAAAATTTACGTTAAAATTAGGGATTTGCATCAATCGATCAGTATCAATTTTAGAAAAAACTAGTGTCGAAAACCGATAAAAAAAAAAGAGTGAAATCTGACGGTCGATCTCAAAACCAACGTGAATTAAAATAAAAGATGAATTGATGATCTTTTATTATTAAATTAACATAATTTTCAATCTTTTTAAATTTAAATCAATCATGTAGTGGACCTGAAATTTAGGTAATATAAAATAATAATAATAAAAAAACAATACTAAGGCAATAGACTTGTGTTTGGGTTGATGGTAGTGGACTTACTTTTATACTTATTTTTTAGAATTTTTTTTTAAAAAATTTATATATGTCCGTCGGTTGGTTTTTGAAATTTTTTATATGAAACATAAAACTGACCACCGACCTCAATTCGATCGGTTTTGAATGGTTGGATCGGTTTTCATTGTCTTTATGCTCATTCTAAGTCAAAATGGACAACTCAACTGTATATTTGTATTATTAATTTAGAGTTTCAATTCCCTATCTAAAAATATAAAAATATATTAAATATGAATGGGTACATATATTGAAGGGAAAAAAGTACCCCTATCAAATAATTTTTAGAAAGAAAATAGGTTATTTTAGAAGTTTAGCCTTTAAAATTTTAATTTTGAATGTGTCGATAAATTAATGCACCAATATTATACTTCAAGTTGCATATATATATTTTAAATGAACGTTGATAGTGATATAATTTAGTTCTAGACATAATTTATATGTTTATATCGTTGATATAATTGACTGATGCACTTTAGTTCACGTACCATTAACATACATATCTTTGGTACATCATTGATTTACCTTTATTTGATATATATTTTATAGATTTTATCAATGACGTGGATACATTATTGACACACTACTATAATTTATTTATCTAATTAATATAAAAGTACTATTTATACACTTTACGATCTTCTTAATACACAAGCAATTAAATATATGCATCAATGTTTTTCTTTTATATAGTAATTCTATCATTCATGTATTAAGTTATCCGTATATATAACAATTTAATTATCTAGTCACATATCAATTAACTAACAAGTCTATCACTAATAGACGCATAAAGTCACACATTCATCGATACATCAATGATATACCTATCATTAATTATATGATACTAACATTGACGATATTTTATATGAAGTATATCAACGACATAGGTATATTTATGGTACACTAATTAAGTTCATGATCTATATAATCCGGATATACATGCATTGTTGATATACTAATCATATCTATGAAATATAACTAATGTGTATTACATCAACAATGCACCCAATATTAGTTATATCATTGATAGACAACAAATACACTCTAGATTTTGCCTATTAGTCATACAATAAATTGATATATCAAACTAAATGTATATTAGTTAACTAATAAATGAACAAAAATATCTTTTAATTAACAAATGTCTCATCAACTACAAGCTACTACTGTTACATTAAAGAAAAATGAACTAAATTAAAATTTGACTCAAAATTAAATCCCTAAAGAATGCATGCATTTTCAAGAGTTTAATTTAAAGAAATAAGTCATTTTGAAGAAAAAAAATTGAAGTGTTTGACAATCACCTCAAAATAGTTTTTGAAGTGTACTTTCAACAATTTTTGTCAAAAGTGTTTAAATAAAAATGAATTTTTATACAAACATATTTTCTCATGTCAATCCAAACGGACTTTGAAAATGTAATATTTTGAAATCTAGAGAATAAATATAAACGACTAAAAAAAATAAATCTATTTTAAATCAAGACTATCCACGTGTCATAACTTGAATGGGCTCAACTTCCACTAAAATTTTAGTGCATTGAGAGCTGAGGAAAGCAAAATTTGTTTCAACAAGCCAAAATGGTCACAACTTTCTCATACTTAACCAAATTAACCATATAATATATCAAATGAAAAACTCTTTAAATGTACTATACACTTGTGTAAATAAAACAAGTAATATGCTAGATACTCTATAAATCTAGCTCTCATATGAATGTTGGGTTTTTTTAAACTATGATACCAATCGATCTCTTTGGTGATAGAGTCTAATGTTTTGGAGGTTATTAAACTGGTTAATAAGAACTTATATTCTTTTGTTGAGGTTGACGTCTTCAATGAGGTTATTTTTTATTTTGGGAACTTTGTTAATTGTAGGAGCTTTTGTCATTGTCCTGGAGAGAAGAACAGAGCAGTCCATATTAATGCGGCTTTGACATCCTCTTTAGAGTGTTCTTCGAACTGGAAAGATATTTTTCCAGCTAGCATTCTCCCTCTTATTCTGAAGTAATGTGTGTCGGGTTTGTTTGTTCTCTTGTTTTTTCATTTTTTATTTTGAAAAAAGTATCTATTTTTATGTTCACAATATTGTAAGTACCTAACTAATCTCTCTTTGATTACTCTTCTTGATGTGCAATTACTCTCGTCTTTTGGTCCTTTGTATTTTATAAAATTAATAACAAATTTATTAATCAGATAATTAAATAAACACATATATAAACAAATATTATATTTAATTATTAGTAGTTTTTATAAAATATACAAAATAAAGTTGCATCATGGTTGCACCATTTTTCTTCTAGCATCCTCCAACTATACAACATAAAATATTTAAAATATTTTTTTAGAAAAGAAATAATTAAAATTTGTCAGATGAGAAATTGTAGTTGACCGACTCAGTTGTTTGCAAATTATGGGTGTAGTTTAGATAAATTTAAATATTTTTTAAAGCAAAAAATAAGTCAGGTGGATAATGTGAAGATCCCAAATTGAAAAAAAATCAAGGAAATATACAATCTAAATAAGATTGATTACTCATCTGATTTCAATAGATTTTGAGATAAAACCTTATATTATTCAATATAATATCAAAGTTCATGAAGTCCAAATGGTATATATGGAGGAGTCAAAACGGGTTACTCGTAGGAAAATTATCAAAAATAACCCAACAAATTTCCACCTTTTTTCTCAATTAACACCATTTGTGGTAGTTTTGTTATAATAGTTTTTATGGGTCATTTCCCAAATCTTACACAATCTTCCTCAAAATTAACTTTTTTTTCGAAACAGAACCACATAATGGTTGCCCCAAGATATGATTTTCTTTTGTAGACGGTTGCATGATCGCTCGAAGGGGAAAAACTGAAATTTATAAATCCATTTGGAAATTCCTGATTCAAACAAGACAACTATAGAAACATAAATTCGACGTAAGATTTGGTAATTTGGAGAAAATTTAAAAAGATTACATAAGATTTGCTTAAGATAACATACAATCTCAATCTTTGTCTTTGTCGAGATTCCACTTAGAAAGCTCAAAAAGATTGATTGAGTAGATGTACGGAAAAAAAAAAAGAAGTTAATTTTTTATTCGAATCTTGAGGTGATCGAGAAAAATTATTCCAATGAATTCTCCAAAAGGACATTAGTTGTGAAAGACGAAAATATGCCAGAGTTACTTCTAATAAATTCTCTATGTCGTAGTATAGAAATTTTTTTCATCTTACGAGAAGACACATTGAAATTCTCACATCAAGAACATCAAGTGACTTCGCAGTCTCGTGAGATTACTCATCTTCTCTTGTTTCCAATTAAATTCGAGACAGAAACCTATCCTTACACCTAACATTAAAGAGGATCAGAATTTCAGAATCTCATTTTTTTTTCCTTTTGAAAGAAAAAATCAGTTTGAACACGATGGCAAAATTGTACAAAAAAAAGTAACCCAAAGTACAAAATGGCAACATGATGAACATTGAAATCTATTTTACAATTAACAAACCCAAAAAAAAAAAAAGAAAAAAAATATTGACCGTCAATTGAGATGTGGCAGAGAGGAAAGAGAAAGTTGCTTGGGATGCAATTGTGAGCGTTTATTTTACTCTTATCAATATCAACACAACGATACAAAAAAAAGGTTTCAAATTTAAATAAAGAATATTCCCACCACACACTTCCACTTCATTATCCCCCCCTTTTATTTTTCTCTTTTAATTAAACAAAAAAATGGATCGACTCAAAAGTCTATTAATAATATGTTTCTATCTATTTCTATAACTAATAGACTTTTTATCAATTTTTATTAAAGAAGATTAAAATTTTGTTATTTTATATAAATAATTTTTCTCATTTTTTTTATTTTTTAAAATTTTCTCTTTTTTTAGTACTCACGTCGATACTAATTATCATTTTTTTTTTTGGGTGAAAATGAACCTAATTGGATTAGTATAATATTTGTAGGTCAATTTAATGTTAGAAGTTGGATTAATCAGTCCACGTATGTGTGGTCAGAAAAGAAGATAAATAAGAGAGTGCTTTGATGAGTGAGAGGCAGAGCTACGGAAAATAAAAATAAAAGGTAATCATTTTTTTAAAAAATAAAATTTTGTTTAATAATGGCTTCTTCAACAATTACTTTTATTGGTGATTATAAAGAAAAAGTTGTTCCAAGTGATTTCCCGTCCATTATTTTAAAGTTACTTTAAAAAGCTTTTTATTTTTAAAAACAAAAAAATGTCAAATAACATATTTCAATTCGCATCCCATCAATTATTTTTAAATTATTTTTAAAAAATTTATTTACAAATAACAACTTGCAAAAAAGAGCCTAATAAAACTCACATTAAGTATATATTATTAACTTCAATATTAAACGTTTTTCTTTCGCTCTATTCATTATTAAAAAAAAAAAAAAATCAACTTTAACATTAAAAAATCATCTACTTTCATTCTAAAAACATTACGCTTTATATTTGTTACGAAATCGACAATTAAAGAACACAAAAAAGAACGTAGAGATAGAGAAAATCAACACAAATATATGTGATTCACTAACAGTATATTAGCTACGTCTACGGGCAGAGGAAGAACAATATTATTTGAGAGAATGTTTTCAAAAATTACATAAAAATGACGTTTCTAGAGTTAGAGAGTTTATATAGCGCACTACTCTAAACTCTAGGGTCATAATCGTAAATAACTACAAATAAATAAACATGCTAAATACGAAATATGAATAGGTTTCGGGGACAACAACTCCCACCAGGGCGTGCCGCCCCTAGACCCCAGCTCACTGACCGGTCAGTAAGACCCTTGTACTTGGTTGTTCGAAATGCCAATAAACAGATTTAAGGTATTTCAACAATATTTTTCGCACTATTGAAATTTATTTGGAATGTTTAAAAACATTTTTAGTGATTTTAAAAATTAAAAAGGTGATTTAAACTATTTTTAAACCCCTTTGAAAGTTCTAATTGAGCTTTACATAATTACTCAAGTGAAGAGTTCTAATTTTAGGTACAATTCAAATATAGACTAAACAAATGGTCAAACTTTTCAATTTAGGGTACTTACATTTCCTCCCTGCCTCGTTGAAACTAAAATTGCTATACTATATGTAGCTTTCTCAAACTAAACCTCTTTTATTCATTTTTCTAAACAATAATATAAAATTAAAAGAACCAACAAACGAAGTCCTAACCCTCTCGAGAGTGAGGGAAACAATGACAAGAGAAAAACTTATCTCTAAAATCTTGAATATCCTAAAGGAGAAGCTAAAAGTTCTATAATAATCTATGAATATTACAAAAGGAAGAAATATTTCCAAATTTAACTAAAGAAAGAGCCTCCTCTATAAAAATAAATAAATATATAAAAAAAAATTTAGACAAATCAATGTTTCTACGATTCAAGAGATGGATGACTTCTTATAAAGAATCAAATTCAATCACCATCGAAAAAATTTGATAATTTCACGCTTCTCTTAGCTTTAACAAGCCATCAACCATGACCTTAGCTATACATTGGTTGAATTGTGAGCTAAATATGAATACGAATACTAAACTATCATTATCATGCATGTTCACTTTAAATATTCCCTTTTGTTTTTGTAATCTTCTATTTCAACTTGTGATAATGACATTTTAATTCAAATTTCATTTTGTTATCATATGTTGAAAAAAAAAAGGAAAAAAACTCGAGAATAGAGTTTTTTTTTAACCATATACATATGAGGTGGAGAATCAAACTTTAATGAAGAGTCATAATATAAGTTTTATGTTAATTGAGTTATATGGTAATGTTGTCTTATTTATAAATATATAATTGTTATAATCTTAAATTTTTGTGTCAATTAGTAATTTTTACATGGACAATGGTAAATCTTTTAGTCATAATATAAGTTTTATGTCAATTGAATTATATGGTAGTGTTGTCTTATTTATAAATATATAATGTTATAATAAACAAATTTGCTGAACTTTTTGTTATATCAATTAGTTCCCATAGTTTGTTAACTGTTGTAACTAGTCCCTCTAATTTGTAAAATTTCACATTTACCATAGTTGAGGTGAGAATTGACTTATAAAAATAAATTTAATATTATATGAGTTACATAAACATTTTAAACTTATTTTCTTCCAAAGTAATATCTAATTAAGATTTATAAAGAAAACTAATAAAAGGAATTTAATTAGAATGTAAATATAAAGAATAAAAGTTTAATTAAATAATAGTTCAAAAACGTTAGAGGTATTGATTGTAACAAATAACAAATTACAGGTCTAAAAAATTAATTGATAAAATTAAAAATTTAAGAATGTAATTATAATTCGAGGTAATTTTATCAAATTAAAAGTTGAATGACGTAAATGTAACACATATGAATAGTTGATTATGCAATTTTCTCTATTATTGATGTTCATAATATTTTTTTTTCATTTTTTTAAAAAGAAACAAATGTTAGGAATATCCAACTAAAAACACGAATATCCAACTTAATGAACATATAAAATTGTCTCGGAAAGTACACTATAAAGTAAAATTCAGAATATCCACCAACTTTGAATGTTCTAGTATTTTTCTTTTTCTTTTTCTTTTTCTTTTTCTTTTACTAATTCCCTTTTTTTTTCTATCTTTTTTTTTTCTCTCTCTCTTTTTAGAATTTTTTTCTTCTCTTTTTGCTAATTAGAAAGTTTATGAGTGCAAACAAATATCGTTTTGGTAATGATTATTGTGATGAGAACAAAGTTATAAAAACAATGATGAACATAAAAGCATTTCTCTCTTTATTAATAGAATAATATATAGGATATATTTAATTTCAATTTAGTTTTTATAATTTTAAAAGTTTTTGTTACATTTCTAAAAATGTCTACGACATCATATACAAAACTGATGACTTTTTTTTTTTAAAAAAAAAAAAATTAAACATGCAAAATCCAATTAGATTTAAGATATTTAAATAAAACTATATCAACGAAATTAAAAATTTTAGGGTAAAAAATTATTAGACTTGAAACGATAATATATAACGCCTTAAGAAGTTTGGATTTAAATCCTAATTTTGAACTTTAAATTGTCACTCATATTCTATTTTGGCTTGTGAACCATTTCAATGTTTTTATTTTAGTTATTTGGGAGCTTTGAGAAAAAAAGGCCATCCAAAATATCTCTTATAATATTATTTTTTTTAGAGAAAAAAAGAAATAATTTGGTATTTTTTTTTCTAACACACCTACATGTTTTTGTTTGCAAAGGTATTGTAATTACAGTAAAGGATGGGGGAATCGAACTTCTGACCTAAGTCGATAGTACGAATACTATATTAGTTGAATTACGCTCATGTTGCTACATTTTACTCACTTTAAACCCAAATTTTTAATAACTTGTATAAGATTATATATAATGAAATGTTTAAATTTCATACGAAGCCAACTAACAACTTAAATCTTTAAATAATTCTTTTTTGAAACATACAAGAACCAAGTTAAAAACAATATTAAAATTTAAGTTTTAATCCAATTTTATATTTGAAAAATTCAAAACCAAAAACGAAATAATATGAAAGTGATGGACCAAACTAAAATTTAAAAGAAAACACAGCATAAAGGTTAAAAAAATAAATCGAAAATGAATAGAAACAATGATGAAATCATTTTGTTATGTATAAAATTACTTTGAATCACAATTTAATTACTTAAAAATCGATATAATACTTGATCTATGAGATAGAGTTTATGAACTCCACGACTAAAAACATCAATTTTATTAAACACTCTTTAATTTTACGATTTCACTCTTTACCTCCTACCCCAAACACTCTTACAATTCGTTTGGATCGCAAATCTTATTTTATGATATTAATATTAAATATTAGGAATTTAATTATATGAGATAATAATTGTTGTGTTTGAATATGTGTGATAATTAAATTATTTAATTTAGTAGTAAAATAATTAAATAAATATAATTTAATTAGCATATTAATAATTTTAATAAAACTTTATATTAAATTGTCATGTTAATATAAAATATTAGCTGTAAATTTGGGTTGAAATTTGTTAACGACATAATCTATTTATATTTATTTATTAATTAAAATTAATGGGTATTGAATAGTGAATTAATTCTACTATATTTTACGTAGGTTTTTAAATATAGAAAAATTAGTTAATTTATTAATAAATATAAAAAATATCATTGTGTATAGTGATAGATTAGAATTTAAAAAATTTCGATCAACCCAACTTAAACTATGAGATTGAGTCTAGTTGGATTTAAATAAATGAAAATTTTATGGGTTGAGTTGGTTTATAAGTTCACATGAAATAATCTAGATCAACTCAAACCAACTCGAGTTTATTATTCATTTTTTAAAAGTATTCTTTTTACCTACGATACTATATATATTGATTTATGGTTTTTTTGGATAATTTTTACTCTAACACTCATTAAAATAATTTTTTTAACACTTTGAAAAGAAAAGTTTTGTAATAGAAATAAAAATTGACTTGTTAATCTTAATTTAATTTATAGAAGTAATTAAATAAAATTTTTTATATTAACATTTTACTTATTTTTGCAACAAAAATTTAAATAAAAAAGTCGAGAAACTTGAACTAACCTAATCTAAAGATTTCAATGGTTGAATTGGATTGGTTTTATTATTTAATAAGGGTTATACTAGTTAAAGAAATTGACCACAGAAAAAAAAAATAAAGTTTAGTCTAAAAAATAATTCAAAAAGCATTTAAAAAGAATGATAGCGGTTTTAACATTTAAAGTAATTGCCTTATATTATAACTATGTTTATCACCAACGTATAAAAAATCCGACTTATATGGGGTGATTAGAAAGAATTTTAAATTTCTCTGTATAAAGTAAAATGATGTGAAACAATTTATGGATGGTATAAGTTTTATTAATTTCAAATGATAAAAAAAGAAAAAAAGAAGGAAAAAACATGGATGATGGAAAGTGATTTTGAATAATGAGCCTCACAATTATAAATAGAAAGGAAAAAGTAAATATCCAAAAAATGAATTTATATATTTATTTTAAATTGGAGAAAATGACTTTAAAAAGAAGAGGGGGGGTTTGTTTTGTTGTTGAAGCTCTGGAGAGAGAGAGAGAGAGAGAGAGAGAGAGAGATGGAGGGTTGGTATTGTGTGAAGGAGCAGAAGCGATGTGTCGGATGGGTCGAAAGGTACTTCAAGGATTGCCTTTGCAATCTCAGAGACGACATGTCGTTTGGGTTGGGGATTGTAAGTTTGGTGTGTTGGGGACTTGCTGAGATTCCTCAGATCGTTACCAATTTCCGTACAAAATCCAGCCATGGCGTCTCTATCCTCTTCCTCCTCACTTGGGTCGCCGGGTACTCCTATACGCCGTCGTTTTTCTTCCTTTTTTTTTTTTCTATACGCCGTCGTTTTTATTCCCTTTTTAATTTTTTTTTTCTTTTAAATAAAAATTTGCAGGGATGTGTTTAATCTTGTGGGGTGCCTTCTGGAACCTGCCACGGTGAGTCCACTGGGGTCCGACTCGGTTGTGTACTGCGTCTTCAATGGTTCACCCAAAATGCAACCACTGAATTTCTGCAACTTCCTTTCATTACATACATCACCCTCTCTTTTCTTTTCTTTCACTAATTTTCTATCTTTCTTTCTTCTCTCTTTCATTTCAGCTCCCCACTCAGCTCTACACAGCACTGGTCAGTAACCCTTCCTTCTCTCTTTCACCCCTCTAAAAACGAGTACCATCAACAGTAATTTGGTTATTATAATCTAAATTATTATAGTTTGGTTATACTAATTAATTTTAGAAATTTAATAGACAGCTCCAAACTCCATAAATCAAACATATAATATAACATAATATTTGTTAATTTACTATTTTAATGGTCATAGACACATGTTTTATTTTATTTGAGCTAGTCACATTTTCTAGAGATTATAATAAACAAAATTACTACTACTAAAGGAGGTTTTATTAGAATTTAATGCGTTTTAGTTCCAAGGTATATACATTTGATGAAATCGGATATGAGATTTGCATAATTCTTAATATTCAAGAGAAAGAGATCTGGTCTTCACTTTTTCTTTTTGTGTTCTTAAAATATTAAATTGTAGGAATAAGGGGAAGATAACAATGAGAGAGTTCCCCACTTACCTTTGTTTTATAGCATTTCTTTAATTGGCATTTTCCCCCTTTTGCAAAAGAAATGCAAGCCTTCCCAATAATTTAATATTTATTGGGTGGGTTTCTCAAGATCCCTATGGATCCATCTTTATAAATATTTCAAAATCTATATACTTTCTTTACTAAATAAAATTTGTTTTCCCTCTCATTTTCTATTTTTATTCTTTCTTTTCATGATTCAAAGCTGCCTAAAATGATTTTCACTCAATGATATCATTCCAATTTAGTGTTCTTCATTTCCTTTCAAATTGCATTTATTTCAAAAAATTGACCATTAATAGGCTTTCTTTCTTTATATTTTTTTGCTTCCTGTTTTTATCTTTTTAAACTTATGTCTACTTTTTACTGATTTTCTTTTCTTGTGTCTGGCAATCATTTTAAAATTCGTTTTTTTTTTCAGAGGATGGATTTTTTTTTTTTTTTTTTTTTAAATCTTGGACAGATTTCAAAATATAAAATTCGTAAACAAATATTGATGGACTCTTTAAGTCAATATTAATATAATTTTGTAAATATAAACTAATAATGAGGTTAATTTTCAAAAGTAGAATAATAAAGGAAACTATTTATCTAAAAATAGTAAAATTTAATATTTTAGATTTCTATTACTTTATATCATTCGTAGACATCTATAGATTTCAATCAACTTCTATCAATGGTCGTCTTTTATCATTTTCTATCATTGATATCAATGTCTATCAATATTTTTTTTTTTTTGCTAATTCTATAAATTGTTTGAAATTTTTTTATGGGTGGAAATTTCTCCAGTAATTAACTATTAAGACATAAAGTCCTAAAAAAAAAAAAAGAAAGAAAAAACTATGAGAAAATGATAAAAAGCAGAGTTGTATAAATTAGGACAGGGTGTTCTTATCTTTCAAATCTATTAAAGTTAGGTTAAAATATCATTTTGATTTTTATAGTCTCGTCCAATTATTTAATTAATATGCTTTTAATGTTAATTTTTGTGCATCGATTTTCAATAAAATCTTAAATGGGGTTGTATTGCTTATTTATTAGAGATTTTTATTATTATTTTTTTATTTATCAAAATTTTCAATATAAATTTTATTTATATATTTGTATTTTCTTACCTGAAGATTATTAGTTAACTTGGGAAATTTTGATTGAAAAAATTAACTTGAGAAACTAAATTAAGAATAAAACGATTTTATAAAAATTCGGACAATTTGATAAGTTAAATCTCAAATATATTAAATAAAAAAATAGGAAATATATGGAGGTTATAAAAATAAAACATGAAAGCAATAGATAAATTGTGATGTGATTATACATTCATATGCAGCTTTACACAGTGAATACGATAGTTTTGGTTCTGCAAAGTATTTATTATGATTACGTCACTACATGCTGCAGCGACCCGAAGGGGAAACCTGACCAAACGGTATCGTTTCGTATCCCTCCAACTTTTATTCTCTTTATTTTTCGGTTTCTAAGTTCCTTTCAATAACTATTTTCTTTTTTCTTTTTCAAAATTATGTCTATTTTTCATCATTTTTATAATAATTTACATCTTTTTAAATAAAATAGTTGAATTCTTAATGAAATTAAAAATATATTTTTAAAAATTATTTTTTTAATTTTTAAAATTTAACTTGATTTTTTAAATCATAAATAAAAAATTAATAAAAAAAGGAAAAAAATTGAAAAGAAATTAGTCTCTATAAACTTAATTTTAAAAAATTAAATGGTCATTAATGTATATTATGCATTTATTATTTCTTTTTCCTACACGTTTTTGTTTGTCTCAGTCTTGGTTGATTCAAATTTAAGATTCTTGTCTTTCGAAATATAATTAAAATTTGTCTTTAACTCTTTTAAATCGGGAAATTTACTGACATATGAAAATAAAGTATGGAGTGTTTTTGTTTTTAGTCTAATGACATGTGAACTTTTCATTTTTTTAAAGTCTTTTTCGAGAGGGAAAAAAAAAAAATAAATCTATTTTTACCTATAAACTTGAGAAGCGGAAGTTTTATGGTGGTTAATTGTGTGACATATCTTTTTACCTTAGAGTAATTTTCATTCCATTTACAAACTAATTTTAAGAAAAAAGTAAAGTGACACTCTCTCAAACCCGACCAAAGCACAAAATTAATTTTACTACTGCATAAAATCGGCCTCCAATAAATTTGGTAAAGTTTAAACTTTTTTCACAAAAAATTAATTCGCCATGTACATTATTTTTCTTTCCCTTTTAGGGATAAAAAATTGTTTTAAATGATAAAACTGTTAAAGAATATTTTCAATATAATAAAATGTCACTATCTATCTATTGCAATTTATCAAGAATAGTAGTATTTTGTTATATTGGGAGATAAATTAATTCTTTTTTCTTTATTTTTAAAAACAATCATTTGTTAATCCCAAAAAACATTTGTTTTATTGGTTTTATGTTCATTTTGTAATATTATAAGTTTATTTTGCATTTTGGGGCAATCGCACCTTATAAATAGATCCTTAACTTTCCTAAAAACAATAATTTACTTCATAAATTTTAGTTTGTAACGATTTAATTCATGAATTTTTAATTTTACAACAATCTAATTCCTAAATTTTGTTATGTTATATAATTTAGTCCTTATATTTTAAAAATAAGTGTTAACATTTATATATAAATAAATCGAAAAATTAATTAGGAATTTAATATTTTTATATAATTTAAAATTTATTTCATAAAATAATTAAAGTTGATATTTAATTTTGATAATTTTTTTTTCGTTAGGGATTAAATTATTATAAAATTAAAAATATATAGTTTAAATTGTAACATATTAAAATTTATAGATTAAATAGTTTCAAAATTGAAAGTAGAATGAGGAAATTATTAATAACCAAAGTTTAGAGATCAAGAGTTGTTTTTCAACTCTATTTTGTTCTTTTTTTTAATTGTTTATTTACTATTTATTTATTTGGTTGTGACTTGTGATAGTGTAAGGCGGAAGAGGAAAAAACGCCGTTGAAAGGCAGTAAAGTGGTAAGCTATGCCGGAATTGCAATTCCGAAAGCTTCGCCGAAGGCAACTCCTCGGCGGGAATTCTATTTCACGTCAGCTCGATCGTTGGCCGGAAGCGACACGCCGCCGTTTAGGGCGTTTCTCCGCCTACCGAAAAGTGGGCCCTCCGCTCTCGGCGATGACAGCTCATCTTCTGACGATGAACCCGAAACTGCCGCCGTCTTCTCCCATTCCACCGTCACCCAGCCTAGGCCCATTCCTCGATCGGTTATTTCTCTTTCCTTCATCCACGCTTTGTTTTCTCTCTTCTCAAAATTAATTACTTTCCTTCATCGGTAATAACATCGGTTCCGTTTTGTCAGTTTTAGAATAAGGAACCAAACCAAACTATTTCCTTTTATCAAAAAGGTTCAAACCAATCTTCACTACACAACAAAATCAATCAATTATTTTTTTATATTTCTTTCTTTTTTCACTGATTTATTTTTTATTTCCACTTTTATTTTGAATGGAGTCTTGTTACCCTTTTCAAATCAATAAATTGATTTGGTTTTTGTATGTTTTTCAAATTTTTGTCTTTTGTTGCACTCCTACTTTTGATCGAAAAAATCAATTTATTTCTTTAAACTCAAATTAATTTTAAATCAATAATTATATAAATTTAAAACATTGACAATAACCATTTTTCTAATACAGTTAATAATCAGTTTATTATTATTAGGAATCTCTATGATATATAAGTGACTAATGAGGAAGTTTTAGCGGAAAATTATTCTCTTCTTATAATCACACCACTTCAATGTTTCTTAAAAAACATTTAATTAATTAGCTTCACTGATATTTTTTTTTTCTTTTCATTTAAATGGTTAAGTCTCCGTTGGAGAATCTTCTTTTAAAGAGATTGTTTTTATTTTTATTTCTTTAATATTTTTTTAAACTTTCTAATAGAAACGAAGTAAAATTACATATTAAATTATCTAATTGTCTTTATATAATCCAAATATTCAAACATATTTCGAAGTTCGTATGTCATTAAATAATAAAATTTGAAATTTGAAATTTAAATAAGTTAACTAATAAATGAAATCCATGGTATAGTTTGAGAGAGAATAAAGAGTTACAAAGTGGAAAATGGGGAGAGAGAGAAAGATTTGGGAGAATGAGACATTATTTACATGATTAATAATAAATATGTCATCTAAAGTTATATAGGTAAATTTATTCATTTTCTAAACAATTATCTGTATACAATCATTATTATTTTGATTCATGTAAATTATAATTTATGTGTAAATTAATTTATTTTTGGTATGTTTCAGGTTGGCTATGGAACGTTTTTAGCTGCATCAGTAAATTTGCCATTCCAAAGCAAAGGTTTCTCAGATGGACTTAGTGGAAGGAAACTTTTACAAGTAACCATAAATTATTTATTATCATTAATGAATTTAATTTAACAAAATTAAGATAAAACTAATAGAAAGAGAAGAGAAAGAAAATGAGTTTAATTAGTTAACACAAATTAATGGTAATTTGTTTAAATGTGTTTGTAGGAACATCAAAGTCACAGTGGTTTTGGCCAATTGTTGGGTTGGCTTATGGCTGCAATTTACATGGGTGGTAGACTCCCTCAAATTTGGTTAAACGTGGGTATTCAAATTTTAAGATAGGAAATTTTCACAGATAGAAAAAATATCAAACTATTTATAGAAATAATGTAAAAAAAAAAAAAAAAAAAAAATTGATAGATATTGATAGATTTCTATCGATCTCTATCAACACCTATAAAAAATATTAAAATCATGTTATTTTATGTAAATAGTTTCTTTTATTTTTCTATTTTTGAAAATTTCTATTTTAAAATTAATATTAAATCATTGTTTTCTTTGAAAAAAAAATTGTAATTGTTGTTATTATTATTTTTCTCTAATTTATTCATTTTGTTTGGCCAGATCAAAAGAGGAAGTGTGGAGGTAGGACTTCTCTCTTTGTTTTATTCCTTGTGCAAATCCAAGCAATGTTTTTCTTTAGAAACTTAATATTTCTTCTTATTAATTTTGATTTGAAAAGCATTGCTTGGATTTAAAAAAAAATCAAAATCATGTCCTGTCTTTAAAGCTTCACTTTCTTACCATTTTAGTCTTTATAAACTTCAATGGTCCTATTTTAGTGGGTCTTTAGATTTTGAGATTTGATAAATAACGATCTAGTCTTTATTATATCAGTAATGAATCATATAACAAAAATCTAACATATGTTCTGTTCACTTTTTTAATAACTAGATGTATCTACATGAAAAATGGTTGATATTAAATCATATGTAATACCTTAGAGTGAACTTAGTTTAACGGTAAATAAAAATGCATTTCATTCCTTGAGTTTAAAGGTTCACAATCCACCATCTTTGTTGATTAATGTCGAATGATTAAGAGGATGGCATAAAAAAGAAATAGTTATCAAGGCTTAATTATCAAAATATGATCCTTTTTGATGGAATATAAAAACGATTGAAAATAGGTTGTATTTTGGTGTGAACAACAGGGGCTGAATCCTCTCATGTTTGTGTTTGCCTTGATTGCCAATGCCACATATGTAGGAAGGTTGGTTCTCTCGTTCTCTCGTTCTCGAACTCGACCTCGAAGTTATTTACATTTTGATTGGTTAGAAGATGGTTTGTTTGTTTGTACTGAATGAAAATGAATAATGAATAATGCAGCATTGTGGTGAGAAGTACAGAATGGGAGAATATCAAAGCCAACATGCCATGGCTGCTTGATGCTGTTGTTTGTGTCCTCCTTGACTTATTTGTATCCTTTTTTTATCTCCACATTTTCACTAATGCTAAATTCAGTTCTTCATTAACCTAAACTATATTTTTAAAATTTTTAAAGAGTGCTTTTTCTTGGCTAAGAGTGAGCTTTGGAACAGTGCTCATGGGAGAAAATAGTGTCTGGGGAGGAAATATTTTGGCTGACCAAAAGCATTTTTCCTTCTCATCATGTTTTTGAGTAAATGTTTTTGCAAAAAGTTACGTGTTTGGTGAAAGTATTTTCTCATATGAGAAGTTCTTAAAATGTAGTTATAAGAGTGTGTACAATAAATTAATTTTGTATTCGAGTGCTTTTAATTACTTCAAATATTTTTAAAAGCGCTTAACTTTTAAGTGGTTAATACACTTCAATATTTTTTTGTTTAGAACCTCATCATTTCGAGGTATTTTAGATTACAAAACATTTTAAAAGTCAAAGGATTTAAGATTAATCATGTTGTTTAAGGATAACTAGGGATTTCAAATCTTGTTTTTATGTAAAAATTGGTTAATTAAAATGAGAAATGAAATTGGTTAAATTTTAATTCTAAATTAACAAATCACAGTTTGAAGTCTATATTTATAAAATTTGCAACTTTTTCTTCCTTTTCAGCTCAATGCATTCATTTTAAAATTTTATTATTACGAACAAAGTAAAATATTTAAAATCATTTCTCGTATTTAAATATCTTACTTTCCAACAAAAGGTGAGTATAGTCTAAGGGTATTTCAATTACACCTTTTGAGTCTCTCTTGCAAATGGTTATATTTATACCATGATTGAATTGAACATTATAATCTGATTTGAATGAAAGCCTCAACTCACACAATCAATAGATAATTCTTCAGTACATATATTACAGAAGGTTTAGAAGGAAGAGACAAGGTGGAGGAAGAGACTGCAAAGACTATGAAGAAGCAACAAAACATGCAACCTTGTGACCTGTTTAATTTAACAAACCCTTCTCTTCTTAATTACTTAAGTTAACCACAGGAAAAAAAGGAGGTCCTTTTGGCTTCCTTAATGAGTGATTTAAGTGGCTGCTAATGAAAGATTAGATCCACCTCAATGCAGTGAGTTTTCAGAGGTAGTTGAATATTCTTTTTATTGTTCTTGAAGGATTGTTCTTAGACTTGTTTGTGTAGTTTGGAGTTGAAATGCAAAGAATTAATTTGATTTGGGTAGTTTCCAAGATAGAAAATACCAGTGAGATTGATATCAATGTACCATGGGATCACCCACATTTTCTTTTAGTTCAATGATTGCATGTGAGTAGGGAATGAAATCATCGACTTTTGTGATGGTAATGTAAGCAGAATTTCTTTAAATCTATATTGAATAGATTAACTTAGGATCATTCATGTTAAATTATCAAAAATAGCATATTGGATTCTATTGAGAGATTGACAATAGCTTCAAGGTGATGTTAATTTTAAGATGACTATCGTCTTTCTCAATTAAAACCTTGAATGTCTTTAATGGGATCTCTCTCTAGATGGGATTCAAGAAAGACCGAATGCATATTATTTTGGTATATAGAGGATCATAGTTCTAAGGTCTCTTTAAATACTAGTTCAATTAGGGTTTCTACTAAATTCTAATTAGTTAGGAATGATTTCTATCCATTAAGTTTGTACTCAATGAGGAATCTAGGATCTTAATTAATTAGACCACATAATAAGGTCCAATCTAATAAAATAACCTAATGTGATAAATTATTAATCTATATACATAGCCTATACTTTAATTAAACGTATTATTATTTAAATACGTATAACAATCTCCCATTTGGGCTATATCTATGTACTTGATATAATTAAATCATATAAACCTTGAGTGTGCATAAACAGGTTATTTCAATAATAGAATTTTCCTTTAGTTTAATCTGGTCCATCTCCTATATCACTATCCTTATAACTAAACCTTCCTTAATCACCAATTTCAGTACATTCAATGACATAGATCAAATATGGATGGATAACATGGAAACTACATGCAAGGTGATCTAGATCATGCCTGTTTCCAACTGGTTCAAATTTCTTAGTGAGATCATTCTTAAAAAAAAAACTTTATGCTAAACCGCATTGCATGATAAACAAGTTTAGATAATAAATAACTTTATTCTATATAGAAAATAAACAAATTAAGGTCAAAGAACATCCTCAATAACAAACTCCTACTAGACCATGGAATAAGAAAAGTGATTTAACACCTACGTGAGCAACATGCTCATGAAAAACTTTAGGTGGTAAGCCTTTAGTCAATGGATCTACCACCATAGAATTTGTTCCTATGTGTTCTATCAAAATGTGATCATTTTGAACTCTTTCTTTTACAACCATAAACTTCACGTGTAAATGCTTTGACTTCGTGTTGCTTCTGTTGTTGTTGGAATACATCACTGCCGACTTATTGTCACAAAATAATTTTAATGGTCTTTCTATGCTAACCATTATCAGCAGGCCAGTGCAAAAAATTTCACACCCATATTCCATAATTGGACGTCTCATAACATGCTATAAACTTCGTAACCATGGTAGAATAAGAAAATAATTGTTTGTTTGACACTTTTCCAGGATATAGCTCCTCCAGCCAACATGAAGATATAGCTTGAAGTGGATCGCAAAGTGTCTTGGCATACAACACAATCGGAATCAGAATACCCAATGATCTCCAAAACTTATGATCTCTGATAAGTAAACACATAATCTTTTGTTCTCTATAAATACCTCATAACCTATTTGGCTACTTTCCAATGATCCATCTCTGGGTTGCTCAAATATCTGCCTAATACTCCAACTATGAACACAATATCTGGATGTGTACATACTTGAGCGTACATTGGACTTCCAACAACCAATGCATAGGGAACCTTCTGCATCTCCTTAGTCTCGAGTACATTTTTTGGGGCATTGACCTAAATGAAATTTATCACCTTTAGTGACTGGGGTATTTTTTGGTGTGCAATCTTTCATGCCAAATCTACTCAAAATCTTTTCAATGTAGTTCTCTTGTGAAAATCTCAAAATATCTTAAGAACAATCTTGCAGTATTTCAATTTTTAATACAAAAGAAGCATCACCAAGATCTTTCATCTCAAAATTCTTTTTGAGAAACTTCTTAATGTCATGCAATAAACTTACATCATTACTTGCTACGAGTATGTCATCGACATATAATACTAGAAAGATAGATTTACTCCCACTAAACTTTTGATATATACAATCTTCCACTATATTCACGTTAAAACCAAAGGAGGTAATTAATTACTTCATGGAATTTGTGATACCATTGACGAGAGGCTTTCTTGAGACCATAGATGGATTTCTTCAATTTGCACACCATAAACTTTGAAATACCAGACACAAAGTTTTCTGGTTGCACCATACAAATCATCTCATCAAAATTCTCATTGAGAAATACAGTTTTTATATCCATCTGGTGTAGCTCTAAATCAAAGTGAGCTACTAGTGCCATGAAAGGTTCTTTCGATGAAATCGGAGAGAATGTCTCTTTGTAATCAATACCTTCCTTTTGAGTAAAATTCTTTGCAATAAGACGAGCCTTATATCTTTCATATTGCTGTGAGAATCCCTTTTGGTTTTAAATATCCATTTACAACATATGGGTTTCACTCCTAATGACAATTTGACAAATTCTCAAACGTCATTGTCTTTCAAGCATAGAAGCTAGATGATAGCACTAGACGATAGCACTAAACGATGAGTAGGCGCTAGACGATAAGCGTAGATGCTAGAAGATGCGTTAGGCACGGGCGTTGGGCGATAGATGCAAGCGCTACACGATGAGCGTGAATGCTACATGATAGGCAAAGCGCTAGACGATAAGAGGATGCGTTAGACGATAGGTGTCAGCGCTACACGATGGAGCTATACGATAGACTATGTGCTGAATGATGAGCGTTAGCGAGATCGTTATCAATGAGAGATATGCGATAGCGAGATCGTTGAGAGCGAGAGATCACTAAACAATTCAACTATACGATGGGGCATAAGTGCTATGCGATGAGACACAAACACTAGACGATTGGCAGCATCGAGAAGGCTAGATGATGCACGACAATGAGAGGGCTGGATGTTAAGAGACAGCGAGAGATTCATTAGACGACGGATCTGTGCGATGAAGTGCAAGAGTTGTATGATGGACTAAACGATGGGCCAAGTGTTTAAGCGGTGTTGAGGCTTGCGTTACGCAAGGCTGATGAGTTCACTCGGATAAGTGTCTGAATCGAGAAGAGGTTGAGCTTGAGTTTGTAGGAGGTGGACAAATAGAGTTTCATGCAAGGAAGAATTGTGCACGAGGATGACAACTCAATTTCATGCAAGCAGGTGAATGGCATGGAAGTAGGTGAATGGCAAGGAAGAAGGTGGTGGCAAAGCATGGTGCAAACACTCCAAAGAAGGAGATGTCTTGCGTTGAAGACTTGGTAAGATGAAAATGACCAGTTCCTTTGGCCTATAAATACCACATAGAGTGTCGCTTCAGTTCATAAACCGAAATCCTCTTGAAAAACATTAGGAAAAGTGTTTGAGAGCAGTTTCGGAGATAGCCATGTGTTGATCAAGAAGTTCCAAAAGAAGGAGATGCTGTCGGACAATGAGGTCTAGAAGAAGCATCAATTTGGGACGAGGAGTTCTCCCAGAATACTCATGTGTTTTGAGTGATTTCAAAGTTTCCTGAAATCTAAGAGAGTCTAGTTTTCAAGGTAGGGCTGCCAGAGAAGAAACTCCAAGGAATTAGGCTGGAGAATGAAGAAAAAACAGAAGGGTCGAGCTGTCGGGTAAGCTTGAGCCAGTCTTGATCTTTTGATGATTCCGGCGAAACCACGAGAAGTTCTGAGCTAAGAATTTAAGATAAGCTTCCTGAGACATTTTAGAACATGTTTGTAGTAGGAAGTGTCTCGAAATAAGGCTTAAAATGATGAGTAATCTAAGCTTGAAATTGAATATGGAATTTATGGTTCAAAAGGGAGCCCGAAGAAACCAAGGAACCTCTAAAGAGGAAGATTCCTACCTTACCAAGGTGAGTGATACTTTCCTTTAAGTCTTAAGCATATCTTTTACATGTATATGCTTATGTTGTGAATGAGTAATTAGCATGAGAATGAGAATGTGTGATCGAGATGGTCAAGGGGTCAGAAGACCTAGTTCCTAAGCCCCGAGTGGAACCTCACTAGTTGGTCAGGGGACTGAGAGGTCTAGTTCCTGAGCTTGTGGGAGGAACCTCGTATGGGATAGTCAGAGGGCCGGCAGGCCTAGCTTCTGAGCCCATAAGCAGGGATCTATATGCACATAGGAAACAAAGGGGACACAAGAGAGTAAGCGTTTATGATTAGTATCAGTTTAACTATCTACCATGAGTGTAGGTAGAGCACAGACTCATTCTAAGTAGTATCAGTTTAACTATCTACAGTGCGTGTTGATAGAGTTAAGGGCATACTCATTCAAAGCTGAGGTTTGAGTATTAACCTCGTATTTGTGATATGCTTGTATTATTTATGAGTTGAAATAGACTCTAGAAGTTGCTTACCACTCACTGAACTTCTTGAAGCTCATTCTTTTCTTTCATATTTTTCTTCCCAGGTAGCGAAAGGTGAGGAGTTCTAGGGTGCTGCTAAGGTCAAAGTCTGCCACAGCCACAATCAACTTCTGAGGTTTTAGAGTTGTTGGTGTAAACTTTGTAGTTAAGTCTTGGAGTTGTAGAAACATTACACTGTTGTAATAAAATGAGCTTAACTAAACAATTGATGTTTATTTCCTTGACTTAAAATTTACTAAGAGTAAAGAGGTTCAGATGGGCAGTAGGTATCACAAAAAGGTAATATCTGCGGTCCCTCACGCCTCTCCTTGGGCTCAAGAGGCGGGCTCGGGGCGGGGTGTGACATTCTTCCTCAATTTCACAAACCTTCCCTAGGTTGACTCAAACTCCCACAACCCATCCTCACCATCAAAGTATAAAAATTAAACCTTCCTACCTCAATGGCACCAAAAATATTATCCTCGTATTGAAGTAAAAGAGAGAGAAAAAATGGAAGAAAGGACGTGATAGAGTGTAATATGGGTTTTGTCCATATACTAATAGTATATATATATATATATATATATTTACCTTTTAAAAAAAGTTAAAAGTACTAAGCAATTTTTGAAAATTTAGGATATGTTTTAAATAAGGTACCAATAGTTTCTGTCCATATACTAATGGTATTAAGAATATTTTTAAATTTTCTTTAATATTTAAGGGTATTATTGGAACTTTTAAAATTTAAGAATATTTTTGAAAAAAAGTATTAATTGTTTCCCTCTAAAACTAACAATAAAAGTATATTTATTTATTGTTGTTGAAAGTTTAAGGGTTTTATTGAAAGTTATTTTTAATAATTTAGCCTAAAAAAAAAATTCAATAGCCTCATTAGTTTTATATGTAAATACAAATATCATATGCTTTCATAGACAAGGATTCATTAATTGATTTTATAATACACTGAATTATTCTCTTAATATTCCAATAACTGTTGATATAGATAATCAATACTAAATTAAATATTAATTATAAAGATAAACGTAATAAATGATGTGGAGATTATTTTATTCATGGATGTGGGTTTCTGTGTTCGTCCATTAGCCTTTAATTATTCAAATTTGTGGAGCTGACTCAGAAACCTGGCCTTATCTGCTTTGGTGTCTATAAAATAATCTAATGAAATTTTGAGCCTCTAATCGAGTTTAAGAAAACAATTTTGTTTTTGTCTAAACTTTTTTTTTTCCTTTCTTTTACATTAATTATTAATTATTGTGATAGGGAATGAACTTTCGATCTAAAAAAGAAATTTTTTTTTTTTTATGTCAATTATCTTTATCTTGAAGTTAAACTCACTCACTCTGTAGAGTCGTGTCTAAACTTTTAATTAGCACTATTTCTTTCTTCGAATTTTGAATAGAAATAACCATTTTGATTACAATTTCTTTCTAGGTCTATTTAGAAAATATTTTAATATTCTAACAAATATTAATGCCAATTTTTTAATGATGTTTGTTTCAAAATAACCATTTCAATAAAAAAGAAAAAAAATACTTAATACATCTCAACCGCTTATGATATTTGATATTATTTTACTATTCGGACTCCAATATATTTTCATGTCAACACATGATTATATACATTTGGTGTGGAACCAAATTATCCATTTATTCAATATTATAGCAACAATTATTTTTTATTTTCTAAAAGATAATTGAAACTAAATTAAAATAGCCATTTGAAAGTTCTAGAAAATAAGTATCTTGAAGTTTAGAGGAGAAATAGAAGAATTTTAAAATTCCTATATATTAGAATGAGGTTTAAATATAAATATTTTTGTCTTAAAAACTATTTGATATCTAATTTTGTGCATTGATTAAAATGTAAATTAAATTAATTAAAAACTCATAGGATTTATTATTATTCTTTTGTGAAAAAGGGTCGAATGTAAAAAGGGTAGTTTTGGAAATTGGATGGTATAAATGCATCACACTTGTGAAAGTTTCTATAAAATTAGGAAAGAGATATTCTCAAATTGGGATAGGGATATTCCACCTGTTTAATATTTCATGCAATTTCGTGAATTTAAAAAAATATTGAATAAATCAATAACCTATTAAACACAAAATTAAAAGTTGAATAAACTATTAAATTAAATACATTAAAGTAAAAATTTCATGACTAATTAAATACAAAATCAAAATTTAAGAATTTATTAAAAATATTTAATATTTAAAAATCTATATTAAACATGAACTTTAAAAGTTAAAAAACTTGAAATTTAATTAAAATCCAAAAATTTAATGGACAGATTGAAGGATTATTAAAAAAAATCTGAAAAAATAAATATAAGAAATGAGACCTATATTAAATTTTTCGGTGCATGTAAGCTCTTAAATTTGAGAATCATTTTCAAAACAGAGGGAATCTCATTGTTGGAAAATTTTAATTAATTTATTATCTTTCCCAATTTTATAGGAATTTTACATTTTCCCAGGTCCAATATCTTTTGTTTCTTCTTCTTTTGAGAAGTAGGTTCATGGTATGTTTGAGAATATCCAAAAAAGATGCCACCTTTTGATTCAAACCTAACATTTGTTGTATGTTTTATTTGCAAGCATTTAGATGTGTCATTGAAAGCTTCCTTGTTCACAATATTAATTTACCAATACATGCATAGGACCTCCAATATTCATGGGCATCAAATTTTATATCAATCCAACATAATTTAATTTACTAGTGATGATTCAATGGATATAAAGATTCAAATTTACATTCTTTTATAATATTATTATTAATAATAATTATAAATGCAATTATTTAGGTTGGAAAAATGTACACATGAAGATATGAATTGATTCTTCCTTCTCCTTCTTGGAAATTGCATAAAGAGGGTACCAAATGAAATGCTTCCAAATAATATTAAAAATTAAACCAAACATATTATAAGTTTTTTAATTTTAAAAAGTGTTTTATAGATTTTTAAACTTTCAATTTTGTATTTATATTTCTAAATTTTTTAATTTTGTATCTGTTAGGGATAATGAGGTTCAAGATATGTCTACAATGGTATAATATTGTTCATTTTGGTATATACCCTCATGACTTTGCTTAAAAATTACCGTATTTACTAAATATCAAATTAAAATTGTATGGTTCCATTAGATACGAAATTCAATTTTATATCTGTTAGATAAAATATTATTAATTGATTTTTTGAAAAATGAAATATCATATAAACTTATTAGATACAAAACTAAGACCCCATTTGAAGGTCATTTGATTTTTAGTTTTTTATTTTTGAAAATTATGTTTTTTTTAACAAATCTTTACCAAGGATTTCATCGTTCCTAGCTCTTGCATTTCTAGTCAAATCTCAAGAGCAAAAATAAGTTTTTAGAAATTACTTTTTTTAGTTTTAAAAATTTTGTTTTGTATTTTGAAAATGCTCCTTAACATTAGATATGGAAAAAAAATGAGTATATGTAAGTAATGTTTCTGAGTTTAATTTTCAAAAAATCAAAAATAAAAAACAAATGGTTACCAAATATATGGAGCCTAAAAATTTAGAGACTTATTATGTTCAAAATTTAAATTTTAGAGCTTTATAAGACACAAAATTAAAAGTTATAAGACTTGATAGAACTTTTTAAGAGTATAGAGACGAAATAGACGAGATATAAAAGTTTAGAGATTAATTTGTAATTTAATATTAATAATTATAATCGTATTAATAATCTAATGAAAAGGGTAGTTTTTGTAATACTCTAAACAATGGAGTCCTTTTGTTCATGTTTCTTGTTAGCTGAAGTTTGACTTGTCTATTAACATAATAACATGAGGGTTAAATAAATAAAATTTAATTGAAAATCTTTCATTTTTTTTTTGTTGACATATCATGTCTTCAATTTCAAGTACCATCTTTTAAAAGTTCTAATTTTATTTTTTACATGTATTTCAATAGAAAAAATTAACTAATAAAACAATAATATAATATTAAATACATTTTATTAATAAAAAAGTATTGTATATTGTAATTTTAAAAAGAGCAAGGCATTTAATCTCATGCTCTCCTCTCTTTTACACAAAAATAAAAAAATAAATAATTATATAAAAAAAATCTCGTGGCACATTTTATTAGGAATTAGTTGGACTTCACAAAAGATAGGTACAGCTCGGTTACACTAAGTTTTTTCCTTTAAAAAATAGACATATCGTTTTAGGGATTTACTTATTATTTTTTTTAAAAAAAACTAATAAAAAATTTAATCATCTCACATCACTTACTTTGTCACTTTCTTGATTGGAAATGGCTAGAAATTATTGCAAATAATTAAAATATTAGCATGCTATAAAACCTCAAACTTTACTATCTTCGAATTAGGCCATTGTAATATTAAATTTTAAGCATAACAAATGTTGGGTGAAGATTTGAACGTTTATTCTTTAAAAAATAGTATGAATATGAAGGATGGAATTAAAATATTAAAAAGATGAAGCCAAGTTTGAAAAAGATGTAAGTATTAGGGACCAAATTAGATGTCGAGAGTAGACAGAATTATGGACAAAGAGAGGATATAAAAAAATTTAAAATATGGTTTGGATAACCAATTAATCTATTAAGTAGACGACATTAGTTAAAAAGCATAAAACAAATAAGTAGATGAATGATCTATTCGGCAAAAATATACTATTCATCTTACCTAAATAGAAATTATCATAATTTTTCCAAATATTTTCTATATTGTTCAATTGTTTATTAATTTTTATTCAGAACAACGTTAAACCTATTGCAAATCCCATATTAAATTAAGACTATATGACTGTATTTGAATAAATAATTTATTTGTTTGTGAGTTTAAACAGGAGAATAAAATTTGAATTCAAATTTAAACTTTTAAGTCGAGTTTGTTAACCATTTAGTTTTGAATTTCAATTTGAAAATCAAACCTATAAAAACCTTTTTCACCACTCTAAATTCCTCTCTTTTATCTTGATAGCTAAGTATGACAAATAGAAATTTGATCCATATATCTTGTTGAAATTCTAGTCATTCCCTTAGATACACAAGTGAAGACCATTGGTAAATGATGTAACTCTCCCAAAAAGTCCATAATTGGAATGATTTTCTTTTCATGAATTAAGAATAGAAACAATAGACCGAGCGCGATGTCCATAAAAAACGATTTGATCGATATGTTGACGACTTTCAAGTTGTATCTCTCTATATCTCTATTTTTGTTAATAATTTAGACTTTCGTGGATTTGATCATAGACTCGTCGAGGGCTGCCTCAAAGAGCGACTCACCCTTGCATTCAGGAAAATTGTTGTCAAACCATTCGAGTTTGAGGAGTCCTAAACCTAGTTCGTACGTGATTGTGAGGCTACTATTCATGAAAGCGTTGGATAAACATGAATGGTGATATGATGACTCGTAAAAGGATTGGAATTCTCGCAATGGAAACATACGAATGCTGGATGTCTCGAATTTCGTTTTACGAACTTAAGAAGATAGAGGAGACAAAAACTAGATAAACATACATAAATTTAAAACCTAAGCATGATTTCTCCAGAAATTTATAGAGAGGAAAGAGAAACGGTATACTAACACTTGAAGAACTATTCTTCTCGATTTTCCTTCTGGTGAATGATCATGATCGAACACAAATCTCCTCTCGCACGTAGCAACCTCAACGCTGACAGCAACGAGACACCACCACAATGATTATCTTGTTATTTTAAAGGTGAGAATCAAGGAGAGTGTGTGGGCTTCTTATTCAATTTTGGTAAAGGGAAGGATTGGTGATCTTAAGAGAAACACAGAGGAAGAAGATGAAGATCTTAAGCGAGTTTTTTTTGCCAAAACCAATTTCATGTAATTGAATTTGTCCACCTCTCTCAACTTCTCTTTAGACATATGAGAGATAACTCCCGCAATGTAGAAAAATAATTCCCTAGGAGTTATTAATTTGAATTTAAAAAATTCAAATTCAATTTAATTATATTACATTCATATAATTAAATGAAACTATATATTATATTCCATATAATATATAACCTATAGTTTATTATATCATATATAATATAACCTATACTTTATATTCTCTCACATAATTATAATATTAATATGAATCATATTCATATTAATTTTAACCTATAGTTTACATATGAATCATATTCATATAATTAATATTTGAATCATATTCAAATATTTATTTCTCTCATTTAAACTTTATATTAGAATGTATCACATACGTTATATTAATTGTATCTCATACAATCAATTCCCTTTAATCGATTTGAACAATTCAAAATAATCCAAAGTTAATTTGATTCTCATTCATTCGTATTGAGCTAATAAGAGGACCTTATGGACCTACAGATTGAAACTCCAATGGTACGAGAGTAATTAATTCAACTTTTTAATTAAATTAATCCCCATTTACTAACTACTGGTCACTCCATTAAAGACCGACAACTGCACTCTTTGCACTGTAGATATATTTCTGTGTCTATTGAATATAACCAATCAATAGTGTGTTGACCCTTCACAAATTGCTCGTAAGTACAGTTGGGTCAAAGTACCATTGATCTCTCTAATGAACAATTAGTCATATTCCAACTATAATCGAACCCCTCTCGGGTCAGGAGAGGGTGAGGCACCTCATTGTTCAAGACTCGGAATCAGCCCTTAAGGGAGAAATTTATCTACTTATCATAACAATGGGAGGGAGCTAATTCCTTTTTGTAGCTGTGTTCCTAGCTCCCAAATCAGACGAATCCCAAAAATAGTTGGCATATTGAGTTGACGAATTTGGTGAGTAGATCAAAAGACCACCTCATAGGCAGAAGTTCACAACTCATTCAGGATTAAGGTCAAGTTATCTATAGTCATCCTGGTAAAATGCAAGCCTCTTCTAGTAATGGCATTATAAAGAGAGACTAATCATTTCGTGGTTTGATCTTATACAAACTCTTTGTATAGGATACCTTGACTCACATGTCGTACATGAATGACCAATCATATCATTTATAACATTTTACAACAATTGTAACAATTAATGGCATTATAAAGAGAGACTAATCATTTCGTGGTTTGATCTTATACAAACTCTTTGTATAGGATACCTTGACTCACATGTCGTACATGAATGACCAGAATCATATCATTTATAACATTTTACAACAATTGTAACAATTACAAAGCAGACCATGTCTGTATTGTCACTAGGATGAGGTACCCAACCTTATCCATCTACTATAGACCATTTAGGTTATTAATTAAACATGATCCACCTTTATATCACCACATACATGTTATATCTACATAGAATAATCTTGGATCTTAGTTTATTGGTTTTGGGTTAATGCAACAAAAATTTAAATAAAATAACACTTACTTTATTAAATAAATAATCTATTTGTACAGATAAAGTTTATAAATTACAAGACTATGAGATTTAGGACATCAATCCCAACAACTTGAACACTATTACTAACCAACTTAAAGAGAACCTCTTGTTGTTATGGTGATTTTCCTTAAAGATCGGCTCACCGTAAGGAGCTGTTTGGGACACTAAAGTGTGCATTAAGAATTTTCAGCTTAGAAATTTTCTAAGTCTCAACCTTCATGTACTCTGATAAAAAAAATTTGTATTTTCCTATTGAGGGTTTGTTCTAGTAGCCAATTAGGCTTAATCGGATTGTTGTAAGTGTAGCAGACCACTTAAGAAGTAAGTGAGAATTCGACATCAATTTTTAATGTTTAATTTAGGGGAGCTTAATCAAAGTTTGGAAAAGCTTATCTATGAAGGTAAGGGGATCTCACATTTAGGGGGAGCCTAAGTACATTGTATTGAGGAAATCTCATATAGAGCTTGGAAAAGCTTTTTTATGGAAGTGAGGGGAGTCCAAATTTAAAGGGTGACTTGTTGAGATTTGTGTCCTAAATCTCTCTTGTATTTTCGTAGTTTGTAAACTTTGTATAAACAAATTGTTATTATTAAAATAATTGTTATTTTATGAGCATACACTCAATCCAATAAACATGTATGTAGAGACATACATGTGGATCATGTTTAAATGATAACTTAAATAGCTTATAGTAGATGGATAAGGTTGAATACCTTATCCTGGTGACACTACGGATATGACTCGTTTTGTAGATGTTACAAGTACTGTAAAATGCTACAAATGATCTGATCCTGATCATTCATGTGGAGACTTGTGAGCGGAGGTATCCTATACAAAGAGTTTATATAAGACCGGACCTTGAAGTGAATAGTCTCATTATATAACGTCGTTAATAGTAGAGACTTACGTTTCACTGGGATGACCATAGGTAACATGACCTGAATTCCAAGTGAGTTGTGAACTTCTGCCTATGAAGGCGGTCCTTTGATTTGTATGGGTGAGAGTAACCAGATCGCCGACTCAACAAGCCTACGATTTTGAGGATTTGTCTAATTGGGGAGTTGGGAACATAGCTACATAAGATGAAATTCACTCATTCCTCAACGTCGGGGAAAGTAGATAAATTTCTCTTTGAAGGGCTGACTCCAGGGCTTAAACGATGTAGCCACACCCTCTCTTGGCCTGAGACGGATTTGGTCATAGTTGGACTATGATTTATTATTCATTAGAGGGATCAGTGGTAGTTAAGGAGTTAGATGTAATTGAAGAAACCTTTGAAGGTCCTTGAGCGGAAGCGTGGAGATTGATCCAAAATTTATTTTCACATAATCAAAATTATAAAATATAAACATTATGCACAATAACAAATTTACAGCTTGCAAACATAAATGAAAAAGGAATTAAGGTGAGAAAAGACTTACCCTTGAAGAAACCTTCTTCATGAATTTCCCTTCTCTGGATTTGTCAGAAACAAACTCGATCCAAATGGTCACTACCACGAAAAGAGCCTCATGTATTCTCTAATGAGATGAGAATCAGTAAAGAGTTGTGGGCTCTTAGAACTTTGGAAGAGAGAGAAAAAGTTTGAGAGAGGAAAAGGGGAAGAATAGAGAACTTGAGAACTTTTCTAAAAAATGATTATGTGTCTTCTGTATTGTCAAACTCAAGTGAAGAAGAAGATGGTAACAACTCTTTGAACCACTCCCACTTACGTACTTGTAGAGAGAAAAAAGGAGAGGGAGTTACAACTCCCTCCCAAAATTAATTTAAGAAAAAAAAAATAAATTAAAAAATAATTTTAATAAACAATTATCATATATTTATATGATAACCACTTTTCCATAATTATATATATTATATATATATATATATATTTATATATATATTACTATATATATAATTAAATATTTGTTATATTAAATTAACATATAACTATAGTTTAATATTGTATCAAATACAATATAACCTATAGTTTAATTCTCTCATTAATAATATTTAATACAAATCCCATTTATATTAAATTTAATTATATGAATTCAATTCAATTCATATAATTAATATTTGAATCATATTCAAATATTTATTTCCTCTTAAATAAACTTAATTATAATTAAACTAAAATTAATTATATCACAAATAATTAATTCCCTTAATTAATTTGAACAATTCAAATTAATCCAAAATTGATTCTCATTTAATTCTTGTTGAGCTACAGAGGGGACCTCATGGACCTTTAGATTGAAGCTTCAATAGTACTTGAATAATTAATTAAACTCTTTAATTAAATTATTCAACATCCATTAACTGTCGAACACTCCACTAAAGATCGACAACTGCATTCTTCGCACTACAAATATATTTTTGTGTCTTTGGATATAACTAGTCAATAGTGCGATGACCCTTCACAAATTGCTCGTAAGTACATCCAAGCCAAAATTACCATTTTGCCCCTATAGTTACATCTAACTTCTTAAGTATCACTGATCCCTTTAATGAAAAACAAGTCAGAGTCCAACTATGACCAAAACCTCTCTCGGGCTAGGAGAGGGTATGGCGCCACGTTGTTCAAACTCTAGAATCAGCCTTTGAGAGAACAATTTATCTACTTTCTCCTACGTTGGGGAATGAGTCAATTTCGTCTTATGTAGCTGTGTTTTCAGCTCCCTGTAAGGAAACTGATTCCTATTAATAATTTGATTACGTAACCAGCTGGCACAACAGCTAAACGAAGACTAATTTCTTTATTAAACGATAAACGTCAAACAGGACTAAACGATCACTTACAATTTCTACTTGATCGTTTATCAAATACTAAACGATTGTTTACAAGTTCTACACGATCGCTAAGAATTATTAGACGATTGCTTACTAAAATACTCCACGATCGCTTACAAACACCTACACGATCGCTTATAATCTATTACACAATCGTTTACTGATTACAACATGATCGCCTACCACTACTACACGATCGTAGGCCTTCGCTACACGATCGTTTAGAAGAAGCAAACGATAGACAGCACACGACGATAGGGACTACATGGTAAAATGCCTGAACTTCCACTCTCGAGAGCTCCCCTTTCCAACTTCAAAAATGCAAATCTTCCATGTCCCTCTTTCTGTTTCTTCATTCCTTTAAATGATCAACTTCTGAACAGAATTTCAGTTGCGGTTCTTAACCTCCCTAATGGACTCAACTGCTGACGCCGACGCTCTTTCCAACCTTTTACTCCTTCTTCTTTGAGTCAGATGCCTATCATTACCTCCCCCATCTACCTTTACCTTGTCCTCAAGGTAAAATTTGGGAAATTGGTTCTGGAAGTCATCGAGCACTTCCTATGTCGCCTCATGCTCTGGCAAGCCTTTCCACTTTACCAAAACTTCACGTCCTCGTTGCGACGGCCCCGGTCTAGAGCTCAAAACAACTTCTAGTTCTGGCAACCAAGTGTATTTTCATCGATTAAAGGATCCACAGACGATTCCCCCCAGGGCTGGCCAACCAACTCCTTTAGCTGCGATACATGAAACACGGGACGTATGGACACCGTTGATGGAAGGTTCAATTTGTAGGCTACCATGCCCACTCTGTCGGCCATCTGATATGATCCATAATACTTGGGAGATAATTTTACAAACTTCTTTTGTCAAACTGAAATTTGGGAAATTGATCCATTCTCGTGGCCACTCTCCACAAAAACACCTCAGATACATTTCTACACTGCGATTCACCATCTCTGTCTGACCATCCGATTAAGGATGATAAGCTATACTGCGGTGGAGCTTGGTACCCGAAAATTGGAACAACTTTTGCCAAAAGTGACTCACAAACACCTTGTCCCGATCTGACACAATTGACTTCGGCACGTTGTGAAGTTTAACTATTTCTCTACAAAATGTATCAGCTACAATACTAGCATTAAAAGGGTGCTTCAATGGCAGAAAATGAGCATATTTACTCAATCGATCCACAACTACTAAGATCACCTCATATCTCCTCACCTTTAGTAAGCCTTCAATAAAATCCATTGAAATGTCTACCCACACAACATCAGGGGTAGGCAATGGCATCAACAATTCGGCTGGTGACAATGCTAGCGATTTATTCTTCTGACAAACTATGCACTCCTCCACATACCTCTTAACAGTCGTTTTCATGCCTTCCCCATACAACTCCCCTACTATTCGCTTGTATGTTCTCAAGAACCCGAATGGCCACCAAACACCGAATCATGATATGTATGAAAGATTGTAGGGATCAACGAAGAGGTGCTAGAAAGTACTAACGTCCCTTTATATTTCAGCAAGCCTTGCTGTATTGAAAAATCCTGCACCCCGTCCTCTTTCTTCAGTACATGATCTTTAATTCCTTGTAACCAATCATCGAGCTCATCTTTCTTCTGAATCACAGCTATATCAATCAAAGTAGGAGTTGATATTTGAGCCACCTAGGCCTATATCTCCACCCTGGATTAGGCATCCTCGGCATCATTCTCCAATCCTGGTCGGTATATCACTTCAAAGTCATAGCCAAGTAAGTTAGTTACTCACTTCTGATACTGTGGCTATATCGTCCTCTGTTCCAGCAGAAATTTCAGAGCCTTTTGATCGGTCTTGATAACAAATCTTCATCCTAACAAATAAGAACGACACCTCTGCACGACCATGACAACCGCCAACAATTCCCTCTCATACACCAGCTTCACACGATCCTGCATGGACAAAGTATGGCTGTAAAGAGTGATCGGTCACTTCTGTTGCACCAACACCGCACCTATGCCGTATTCGGATGCATCTGTATCCACCTCAACTGATACTAAAATCAGGGACCACCAACAAAGGTAACGTCATCATGGTTGTTTTAAGCTTCTCAAAGGCAAACTGAGCATCCTCTGTCCATTGGAATGTCCCTCCCTTCACAATTTGCGTCAAAGCCGCTGTTATATTGCCATAATTCTGTACAAACCTTCGATAATAACCAAACAAGTCCAAGAATCCTCATACCTTCTTCATTGTCTTAGGCATTGGCCACTTCAACACTGCCCGTACCTTCTTCAGATCGACCTCCACGCCATGTTTAGAAATAATATGCCCCAAATACTCCACCCCGTCTCTTGCAAACTGACACTTGTTTTGATTAACATAGAGTTCGTTCTCCCTTAAGACTGACATTACTACTTCTAAATGCTGCAAATGTTCTTCGAAGTTTCGACTATACACCAATATATCATCAAAGAATACTAACACAAAGTGGCGCAAATATGGTCTGAATATATGGTTCATCAATACTTGAAAAGTAGAAGGTGCATTAGTTAAACCGAAAGGCATTACCAGAAATTCATAGTGCCCCTCATGTGTTCGGAAGGCTGTCTTCTCCACATCCCTCGAATTCATTCGGATTTGATGATAGCCGGACTTCAAATCCAGCTTCGAGAAGTAGGCAGCTCCATGTAACTCATCAAAAAGCTCTTCTTCCACAGGGATTGGGAATTTATCCGAAATAGTCGCAGTGTTAAGGGCACGATAATCTACACAAAACCTCCATCCTTCATCCTTCTTTTTAACCAACAGAACAAGACTTGAATATGGACTGGTGCTCGACCGAATGATGCCCGAGTTCAACATTTCTTCCACTAGTTTCTCCATCTCGACCTTTTGATGGTAAGCATACCTATACGGTCGAATGTTTATGGGATTGATTCCTTCCTTCAAGTGAATGTGATGCTCAATATTCCGAGAGGAGGTAACTCTCCAGGCCATTAAAAAACGTCTTGAAATTGGTTGAGCAAGTTTAACAAAGACTTCGATACTGATTCAACTGCTCTGTATTCCACATGCTCATCTGTTATCTCGTCTTCATTCAACAGTCTGCATTCAACCAAGAATCCTTGATCTTCTGTCTCCCACGTTTTTACCATACATTTTAGACTAATCCTCGCCTTCGTTAGACTTGGATTCCCCTGCAAAGTTATCTTCCGACCCTCATGAGTAAACGTCACTGTAAGATTTCGCCAGTCAACCTCTGTTTTTCCTAAGGAATGTAACCACTGCATTCCTCAAATCACATCCACACTCCCCAACTCCAGTGGCAAGAAACTATTACACACTTTCCAATCACCTAGCTTCATTTCTATATTTTTATAGACTCCCTTTCCACGCACGGAAATTCCCGATCCCATAACAACTCCATAATGGGCCGTGTCCGTGACATCTAACTGCAAACGATTCACCAGACCTTCTGTTATGAAGTTATGTGTAGCACCATAGTCTATCAGGACCATGACGGATTCTCCTCTGATGTCCCCTTTAATCTTCATTGTTCGTGGATTCGTTAATCCCACAACCGAATTCACATACAATTCAGCAATTGGCGAAAGTTCTTCGCTCAACGTCAACATATTAAGCTCCAACGTCTCTTCTCTAACTTCATCGTCTTCAAAAAATTCTCATTCTTCACCAGATGCTTGAACTACAAGCAATCTCAGTTCTCTCAACTCCCGCCCTTTGCACCGATGCCTAATAGTGGACTTCTCATCGCACCAGAAACAGAGCCCTTTTTCTCTCTTCGACTGAAATTATGCATCCGTTAATCTCTTTGTCAGAGTTTCTCTCCGATTATCGTTATTTGATGTTCCCCGTAAGGTAATGGTCCTCATCGGAAAGGACTTTCCAGTTTTCCCTCATTCTTTCGGTCTACCCCCGCCAACTGGTTTACTCACATTATCAATGTTGAATTTCGAAGAGTTTGAGTTTTGGAACTTACCTCTGTATGTTTGAGCTCGTCCCGCTTCGACCCGTGCGTTTTCTCTATCTTCCACATGTTGGGCCAACGACATCATCTGCGCCAATCTAGTAGGATCCAACATTCAACTTCTGCCTTAATCCATGGTGCCAATTTGTTCATGAATGTCTCTTCTAAAACTTCATTCGGTGGATGAAGCAACGATGTTACTTATTGAACAGATTTCGATATGCCTCCACTGTTGTTTCTTGTTTAACAGCCAAGAATCTTCCACAAATCGAACCCTCCCTTAAATATCGGAATCGGACTAACATTCTTTTCTTCAAGTCTTCCCAGTCTTTAAACGGTTCTCTGCCCTCTTTTGACCAGTACCAGTTTAGTGCTGCACCGTCAA